>NC_141873.1:482087178-482238693 GCF_056163025.1 Triticum urartu | reverse complement strand
TAGGGAAGGCTTTAGGTGAACTATAACCCAAGATAACTCCAATGACGCGATTGATGGGTTTTAAATACCTCATTCTTAACAACATGTGAATCATGAGACATGAACTCAAATTATCAAGAATGACATAATACCACCTCCAATGATACGGTAGAAGGAATTGCACTTCGGAATGCAAGATGAAGAATGCTTGAGCTCCTTAAAAAAAGAACCTCAATGAACACTTCGAGAAGGAATATAAATCCTTGATGAACCATCATGTAGAACCTTCATGAAGAACTCCGGTTAAAAGAATGATCACAAAGAAGTGAAGGATGAAAAGAATAAGGTTGAAGCCTTGAAATGATTAGATGAAGCTTGCGACGAGGTAAAAGAGAGATCTTGAAACTCCGGGAAAAGAAAAAGCTGAACACAATTGGAATCAAGAAGTTGATGCACCTCTGGAATAAGGAATTAATCACTGGGATGAATCAAGAATAAGAATTATGTTACGCTTATCCTTCGCCAATTAAATTGATGACAAGCAACGGATTTGACATACTACTTATTCTCATAGAAAGGATTAAGGTAGATATAGCACAAACTTCGGAAGATCTTCAACGAACCATCGTAAGAATTGAAACAACGAATAAATTGATATGATAAATGAAGGAATAAGAATCTTGAGCGAACCACCGTAAGAATTAAAAATGAACAAAGAAAAGATAAGGAAGACACCGGGAAGAATTTAGCAAATGAATGAAGATGCTTGAGAGAATTTAGATACATGAGAACGAAGGGATCATGAACTGATTAGAGAACACTTGATGCACCGGTAAGATTGGAGAATGACAACTGAAAGCTGAGAATGAATACACCTGAATTGATGGACTCCGGATAATCAAACTGAGAAAACTCTTGAATTGCTCCGTATGGATGAAAAGAATTCCCACAATCAAAACAATTATGAGAGGATGACCTCAAACTAGAACCACGAATCTTTGAGAGAACGGATAAAATATGGAGGGAAAACTCTTCTTCGGTCTTCAAAATCCGAGAATGACAACGAGAAACAACACCATGAATCGTTGAGATACTCCGGGATGACGACAGGAAAAGTTGAGCCAACGATGAAAAGATTTTGAAAGATCTTGGAGAAAGGCATTTGACTAATGAAAATTCATACTTACGTCAAACTTTGACAAGAATTTAGGATAGCTCCAGGAAAATAAGAAGAGTCAGGTAAGATCCTGGGAAAAAACCTGTGGGTTAGGGCCCACTCAAAAGATACACCGTAGAACAATTTAAAAGAGAGAATGCACCGGTTGAATTAAATGGCTAGAATGAGATAACAACCTCGAAATAGGTCGAACGGATCTTGAGTGACAAGACGAGCCTTTTGAGAAGCTTGAGCACGCCGGAACAAATGAATAGTGAGAAGTGAATTATTAGGAGGTGCACCGGTATGAGAAGGCATTGAAACGAGGAAAAAGGATATGATCAACAAAGTTTGAATTGGTCCACCGAAGAAGAAAAGAAATGAGGAATGACGAACTAGAAGCTCCGTTAGAATCTTCATGAGAATCGCCGGATAAGAGCATTGACGGAAAAAAATGGAGAGACTTCACATCAATAACATGATAAATGATTAAGAATTCTGAGTCCTTGAAGGAAAACAAGGGAGGGAGGGCGGGAAAAACAAAGACAAATAGTAATGGATGAAACGAACATCGTTGAGAAGACTTGAGTTGATCTTGCGGATGTTGAAATGTTCGGATCCACTTGAAGAGAAACACGCCTGTTGAAAAGGATTGACAACACAATCTCGATGATCAAGAAGGATTAGTATTCACATCGGAGTATGAGAACACCACTTGGGAAAGGTATGGAATCAACATTTGACTTCGAAGCAACTCGAATACCACAACTCAAAACAAAACAAGGATTGGCTTGCAGAATAAGCCAGAACAAACATATGATAGAGATTTCGTCCGAAGTTTTCGTGGTGGGGCCTACACGTGCTCGATCGTACAGCATCATCATGTACAAGGCAGTGCAAATGACATACGAAGCATCCCCGAGTCGGCATAGCCAAGGACTCTTTAAGACACAATGAGACCACTGTAAAACCAACCGTGAATAGGCGGATCACTAGACGTCGAACCCCAATTTCATATCATACATCTGTCGGAAAGATATCCTACGAGCTACTTGAATTCCCACTTATAAACTCCCGAAATTTTCCGGTTATGCAATCAGGTGTTGGGGACACAGGGGAAGCATAATATCTCACCCAAAACTAGCAAATCCTATATCCAGCTGTATCCATCCTTCAACACATAACCAAGAAACCTTCGGAAATCGTCTACCTCAACCTTCCAAAAGCATCTGTTATACAAGTTATGGCAATACTCCCGAACTCCCGCCCCAGTATTGGGTGGCGTCGAGGTTATCTCACCAACAACTGCATAAAAGAGATTTTCGATGTTGGCGAAACTAAACTCAGGTATTCCAGAACTGCAACGATAAAATTGTGATGACAACACCTCGGAGCTCAACTCCCCGGGACACTGCCACAACCCCTAAATGACAGGAGGCACCAAGAACAATGTTCTCGTCACAAATCGATCGGAATGATTCCAAGATACCCGCGTGATCCTAAAAAAAATTTAGTGAAATTTGAGAAGAGAAGAGTCAAAACTCTACGTCAGGATGCCTCACCAGAGCGACGAAGGGACTGAGGAGTAAAAAGAAGTCCTAACTCTCTGATATATATAATTCCTAAAAAACTCAAAACATTTTTCTAGACTCAACAACGCCAGCTAATTCGATCAAGCAGTGGGGGCTCCTAAGGTCGGGGAAGGCTCTGATACCAACTTGTAACGCCCTCGATGCGGCTAAATCTCTCACGTGTCGAAGCATGACTTAGAGGCATAACCGCAATGAAAGCAATGTTGCAAGTGAGGTAATCTTCACACAACCCATGTAATACATAAGGGAAAGAGATACATAGCTGGCTTACAATCGCCACTTCACACAATTACATGAATAAAGCATTACATCATCCAGATACAATCAAGGTCCGACTACGGAACCAAAATAAAAGAAGACTACCCCAAATGCTACACAGATCCCCGATCGACCCCAACTGGGCTCCACTACTGATCAGCTGAAACGAAACAACACTACTAACAAGGTCTTCATCGAGCTCCTCCTTGAGCTTGGTTGCATCACCTGTACGGTTTCATCGGCACCTGCAAGCTTGTTTTGGAAGTATCTGTGAGTCATGGGGACTCAGCAATCTCACACCCTCGCGATCAAGACTATTTAAGCTTATAGGAAGGGTAAAAGGTATGAGGTGGAGCTGCAGCAAGCAACTAGCATATAGGGTGGCTAACATACGCAAATGAGAGCGAGAAGAGAAGGCAATGCACGCTCGAGAAACTATGATCAAGAAGTGATCCTAGAACAACCTACGATCAAGCATAACTCCAACACCGTGTTCACTTCCCGGACCCCGCCGAGAAGAGACCATCATGGTAACACACGCGGTTGATGTATTTTAATTAAGGTCAACTTCAGGTTTTCTACAACCGGACATTAACAAATTCTCATCTGCCCATAACCGCGGGCACGGCTTTCGAAAGTTCAAATCCCTGCAGGGGTGTCCCAACTTAGCCCATCAGACTCGGAATCCCGATTACAAGACATTTCGACAATGATAAAACAAATCCAGCAACACCGCCCGAAGCCGACAGATCCCGATAGGAGCTGCACGTATCTCGTTCTCAGGGCACACTCAAATGAGCGCTCCATACAACTAAAACCAAACCTCGAGTTTCCCCGAGGGGGCGCTGCACAGGACTCTAGTTTGGACCAACAATCAGAAGAGCACTGACCCGGGGGGGTTAAAATAATGATGACCCTCAGGAGCGCGACTCCCAAGGGAAAAGAGAAGGCTAGGTGGCGAATGGTAAAACCAATGTTGGGCATTGCTGGAAGAGTCTTATTCAAGGCGAACTGTCAAGGGGTTCCCATTATTACCCAACCGCGTAAGGAACGCAAAATCCGGGAACATAACACCGATATGACGGAAACTAGGGCGGCAAGAGTGGAACAAAACACCATGCATAAGGCCGAGCCTTCCACCCTTTACCAAGTATATAGATGCATTAATTAAATAAGAGATATTGTGATATCCCAACAAGTAAACATGTTCCAACAAGGAACAACATCTCCATGTTCCAACAAGGAACAAACTTCAATCTTCACCTGCAACTAACAACGCTATAAGAGGGGCTGAGCAAAGCGGTAACATAGCCAAACAACGGTTTGCTAGGACAAGGTGGGTTAGAGGCTTGGTTCAACAATATGGGAGGCATGATAAGCAAGTGGTAGGTATCGCATCATAGGCATAGCAAAAGAGTGAGCATCTAGCAAGCAAAGATAGAAGTGATTTCGAGGGTATGATCATCTTGCCTGAAATCCCGCAAGGAAGAAGAACGAGTCCATGAAGAAGATAAACGGACGTAGTCGAACGAATCCTAACACACACGACATTATCGGAACCAACCCGAAGAAGCAACACCGGAAAGAAGCAAACAACATAGTAAACAACCACCACAAAATCATGGCATGATGCACAATCGAGTATGATGCATGTCCGGTTTAATGAAGCATGGCATGGCAAAGTGCACAAACAACACTACAACGGGTTGCATATTGACGGAACACCACATCAATTATTTAGTTCTCTCTCGTTTATGTACCCCAACAATATTAAATGTTGTTAAACATGACAAGAGGGTGAAGCAAATGAAAACTACCTATCTAGTCAAGTTTAAATGAGGCCAGAAACAACAAACAACAATTCCGGAAACTCCTCATATGCATATATTAGGTTTGGTACTGATCTTCCCTAAACATAATTTTAGAGTTGTTAAGCATGCAAAGTGAAGCCACCATGTTAAACTAGGCAAAATTCTACCCCATTTACATATAAAGTTAATTAGAAACCGAGCTACGGTTATTTAGTTATGAAATAAAACATTTTAACAAGTTATTTAAGGAAATTTAAACAAACAGCATGCTAAACATTTTGAACAAGGATGGAAATGACATATTATGAAACTAGATGCAATGCACATGATGACATGACAAGATGCAACACGCAAGCAAAAGACATGGCAACAACAACGAATAACTCGAAGACACCTGGCACATCGGTCTCGGGACGTTACAGGCCTTCAGGGTACAAAGGTTCCTGAGTCATTCTACCAGTTCTAGTAGCCACTCTAACAACATAATCATTTTTCTTACTATTCATTTCATCAAGCACTTCTTTTTGAGCCTTAAGTACTTGTTCTACTTGAGTGGTAACCATAGAAGCATGTTTGCTAACAAGTTTAAGTTCACCTTTAATATTAGCCATATAATCACCCAATCGTCTAATCATATAAGCATTTTCTTTTAATTGTCTACCAAAATAAGCATTGAAGTCGTCTTGCTTAAACACAAAGTTATCAAACTCATCCAAGCACTGACTAGCAATTTTAGTAGGAGGGACTTCAGCTTTATCATATCTATAGAGAGAATTTACCTTTACTACCTGTGTCGGGATATCGGGATCAGGAGGTTCTTCAGTAAATAAAGAATTGATATCATATGTTTCTTCAACAGGCGGTATATTAAGACCATGTATTTCTTCAATAGGAGGTAAATTCTTAACATCTTCAGCTTTAATACCTTTTTCTTTCATAGTTGTTTGCCTCTTGCATATCTTCGGGACTGAGAAATAAAATACCTCTCTTCTTCGGAGTTGGTTTAAGAATGGGCCCAGTAATTGGAGCAGAAGTTGGCTCAGGAGCTGGCTCAGGAGGTGCCCAATTATTTTCATTTGTCAACATATTATTCAATAGAATTTCAGCTTCATCCGGCGTTCCTTCCCTGAAAAGAGAACCAACACAACTATCCAGGTAATCTCTGGAAGCATCGGTTAGTCCATTATAAAAGATATCAAGTATTTCTGGTTTCTTAAGAGGATGATCAGGCAAAGAATTAAGTAACTTGAGAAGCCTCCCCCAAGCTTGTGGGAGACTCTCTTCTTTAATTTGCACGAAATTGTATATTTCCCTCAAAGCAGCTTGTTTCTTATGAGCAAGGAAATATTTAGCAGAGAAGTAATAAATCATATCCTGGGGACTACGCACACAACCAGGATCAAGAGAATTAAACCATATCTTAGCATCACCCTTTAATGAGAACGGAAATATTTTGAGTATATAGAAGTAACGCGATCTCTCATCATTAGTAAACAGGGCAGCTATATCATTTAACTTAGTAAGATGTGCCACAACAGTTTCAGATTCATAGCCATAAAATGGACCAGATTCAACCAAAGTAATTATATTAGGATCAACAGAGAATTCATAATCCTTACCAGGAACACATATAGGTGAAGTAGCAAAAGCAGGGTCGGGTCTCATTTTATCTCTAAGTGATTCTTTGTTCCATTTAATTAATAACCTCTTAGGCTCATATCTATCCTTGCAAGCAAAAATAGCGGCAGAAGATTCCATATCAAAAAGATAACCCTCAGGAATAACAGGCATATTTTCATCATCACTATCATCATCGTATTCAGATTCAATAATTTCTTTTTCTCTAGCCCTAGCAATTTGTTCATCAAGAAATTCACTAAGGGGCACAGTAGTATCGGGCATAGAAGCAGTTTCATCATAAGTATCATGCATAGCAGAAGTGGCATCATCAATAACATGCGACATATCAGAACGAATAGCAGAAGCAGGTGTAGGTGTCGCAAACTTACTCATAATAGAAGGTGAATCAAGTGCAGAGCTAGATGGCAGTTCCTTACCTCCCCTCGTAGTTGAGGGATAGATCTTGGTTTTTGGATCTCTCAAGTTCTTCATAGTGTCCAGCAGATATAAATCTCAAGTGACTCAAAGAATAGAGCTATGCTCCCCGGCAACGGCGCCAGAAATTGGTCTTGACAACCCACAAGTATAGGGGATCGCAACAGCTTTCGAGGGTAGAGTATTCAACCCAAATTTATTCATTCGACACAAGGGGAGCCAAAGAATATTCTCAAGTATTAGCAGCTGAGTTGTCAATTCAACCACACCTGGAAACTTAGTATCTGCAGCAAAGTGTTTAGTAGCAAAGTAATATGATAGTGGTAGTAGCAGCAACAAAAGTAAAGACAACAAAAGTAATGTTTTTGGTATTTTGTAGTGATTGTAACAGTAGCAGTAGGAAAGTAAATAAGCGAGAACCAGTATATGGAAAACTCGTAGGCACCGGATCAGTGATGGATAATTATGCCGGATGCGGTTCATCATGTAACAGTCATAACATAGGGTGACACAGAACTAGCTCCAATTCATCAATGTAATGTAGGCATGTATTCCGTATATAGTCATACGTGCTTATGGAAAAGAACTTGCATGACATCTTTTGTCCTACCCTCCCATGGCAGCGGGGTCCTATTGGAAACTAAGGGATATTAAGGCCTCCTTTTAATAGAGAACCGGAACAAAGCATTAGCACATAGTGAATACATGAACTCCTCAAACTATGGTCATCACCGGGAGTGGTCCCGATTATTGTCACTTCGGGGTTGCCGGATCATAACACATAGTAGGTGACTATAGACTTGCAAGATAGGATCAAGAACTCACATGTATTCATGAAAACATAATAGGTTCAGATCTGAAATCATGGCACTCGGGCCCTAGTGACAAGCATTAAGCATAGCAAAGTCATAGCAACATCAATCTCAGAACATAGTGGGTACTAGGGATCAAACCCGAACAAAACTAACTCGATTACATGATAAATCTCATCCAACCCATCACCGTCCAGCAAGCCTACGATGGAATTACTCACGCACGGCGGTGAGCATCATGAAATTCGTGATGGAGGATGGTTGATGATGACGACGGCGACAAATCCCCCTCTCCGGAGACCCGAACGAACTCCAGATCAGCCCTCCCGAGAGGTTTTAGGGCTTGGCGGCGGCTCCGTATCATAAAACACGATGATTTCTCCTCTCTGATTTTTTTCTCATCGAAACTCAATATATGGAGGTGGAGTTGGAGTCGGAGACATAACAAGGGGCCCACGAGGTAGGGGGCGCGCCCTAGGGAGGGGCGCCCCCACCCTCATGAGAAGGGTGTGGGCCCCCCTGGTCTTCATCTTTGGTGAGGATTTTTTTTGTTTTTTCTAAGATGTTCCGTGGAGTTTCAGGTCATTCCGAGAATATTTGTTTTCTGCACATAAAACAACACCATGGTAATTCTGCTGAAAACAGCATCAGTCCGGGTTAGTTCCATTCAAATCATACAAGTTAGAGTCCAAAACAAGGGCAAAAGTGTTTAGAAAAGTAGATACAATGGAGACGTATCAGTGTCGTGCGGTACGAACACCGAATGTTTGTGCCGCACATCATATTCTCTTCCGGAGGCTCTAGTACACACACAGTTGAATGTATATGATCCTTACGTCCGGTATATCCCGCATATAGATTGATTTTGATAAAAAACATATGTTTCTGACAGGAACAAAATAAAAAATATTTGCAATCATTTGCATTTATTAGTCATTAGTAGTCAAATCAAACTGATTTTCTAAGAAACATATTAGAAATTTGGTTTGAACACACGTAAAAATGATTGAAAAATCCAATCATCGGTAATAGAGGGGAGACACATGATTGCCGATGGAGCCTGAAGGGACGAGTTTCCCCTAACCTGTTGGGGATCGTAGCAGAAATTCAAAATTTTCTACGCATCACCAAGATCAATCTATGGAGTAATCTAGCAACGAGGGGAAGGAGAGTGCATCTACATACCCTTGTAGATCGCTAAGCGGAAGCGTTCAAGTGAACGGGGTTGATGGAGTCGTACTCGCCGTGATCCAAATCACCGACGATCCTAGTGCCGAACGGAAGGCACCTTCGCGTTCAACACACATGCAGCCCGGTGATGTCTCCCATGCCTTGATCCAGCAAGGAGAGAGGGAGAGGTTGGGGAAGACTCTGTCCAGCAGCAGCACGACGACGTGGTGGTGGTGGAGGAGCGTGGTACTCCAGCAGGGCTTCGCCAAGCACCGCAAGAGACGAGGAGGGAGAGGGGTAGGGCTGCGCCAAGAAGGAGGTGTTCTCGTCTGTATGGCAGCCCAAAACCCCACTATATATAGGGGAAAGGGAGGGGCTGCGCCCCCACCTAGGTTTCCACCCCTAGGGGTGGCGGCCAGCCCTAGATCCCATCTAGGGGGGCGGCCAAGGGGGGAGAGGGGGGGGTGCACCACTAGGTGGGCCTTAGGCCCATCTGAGCCTAGGGTTTCCCCCTTTTCCCTTCTCTCTTCGCCTTGGGCCCTGGTGGGGGGGGGGCGCACCATCCCACCTTGGGCTGGTCCCCTCTCACACTTGGCCCACACAGCCCTCTGGGCAGGTAGCCCCACCTGGTGGACCCCCGGGACCCTCCCGGTGGTCCCGGTACGTTACCGATAGCACCCGAAACTTTTCCGGTGACCAAAACAAGACTTCCCATATATAAATCTTTACCTCCGGACCATTCCGGAACTCCTCGTGATGTCCGGGATCTCATCCGGGACTCCGCAAAACATTCGGTAACCACGTATATCTATTCCCTATAACCCTAGCGTCATCGAACCTTAAGTGTGTAGACCCTACGGGTTCGAGAACCATGCAGACATGACCGAGACGTTCTCTGGTCAATAACCAACAGCGGGATCTGGATACCCATGTTGGTTCCCACATGTTCCACGATGATCTCATCGGATGAACCACGATGTCGAGGATTCGATCAATCCCATATGCAATTCCCTTTGTCTTGCGGTATTGTACTTGCCCGAGATTCGATCGTCGGTATCCGATACCTTGTTCAATCTCGTTACCGGCAAGTCTCTTTACTCATTCCGTAACACATCATCCCGTGATCAACTCCTTGGTCACATTGCGCATATGATGATGTCCTACCGAGTGGGCCTAGAGATACCTCTCCGTCACACGGAGTGACAAATCCCAGTCTTGATTCGTGCCAACCCAACAGACACTTTCGGAGATACCCATAGTGTACCTTTATAGCCACCCAGTTACGTTGTGACGTTTGGCACACCCAAAGCATTCCTACGGTATCCGGGAGTTGCACAATCTCATGGTCTAAGGAAATGATACTTGACATTAGAAAAGCATTAGCAAACGAACTACACGATCTTGTGCTAGGCTTAGGATTGGGTCTTGTCCATCACATCATTCTCCTAATGATGTGATCCTGTTATCAACGACATCCAATGTCCATGGTCAGGAAACCGTAACCATCTATTGATCACCGAGCTAGTCAACTAGAGGCTTACTAGGGACATGGTGTTGTCTATGTATCCACACATGTATCTGAGTTTCCTAACAATACAATTCTAGCATGGATAATAAATGATTATCATGAACAAGGAAATATGATAATAACTAATTTATTATTGCCTCTAGGGCATATTTCCAACAGTCTCCCACTTGCACTAGAGTCAATAATCCAGTTCACATTGATATGTGATTAACACTCAAGGTCACATCCCCATGTGACTAACACCCAAAGAGTTCTGGGTTTGATCATGTTATGCTTCTGAGAGAGGTTTCAGTCAACGGGTCTGCAACATTCAGATCCGTATGTACTTCGCAAATTTCTATGTCATCTTGTAGATTCAACTACTACGCTACATTTGGAGCCATTTCAAATAACTGTTCTACTTGGAGCTATTCTAAATTGTTGCTCCATTATACGTATCCGGTATCTCTACTCAGAGCTATCCGGATAGGTGTTAAGCTTGCATCGACGTAACTCTTTACGTCGAACTCTTTATCAACTCCATAACCGAGAAACATATCCTTATTCCTCTAAGGATAATTTAGACCGCTATCTGGTGATCTACTCCTAGATCACCTTTGTACCCTCTTGCCAAATATGTGGCAAGGCACACATCAGGTGCGGTACTCAGCATGGCATACCGTATAGAACCTATGACAAAAGCATAGGGGACGACCTTCGTCCTTCCTCTTTCTTCTGCCGTGGTCGAGCTTTAAGTCTTAACTTCATACCTTACAACTCAGGCAAGAACTCCTTATTTGACTGATCCATCTTGAACACCTTCAAGATCATGTCAAGGTATGTGCTCATTTGAAAGTACCATTAAGCGTTTTGATCTATCCTTATAGATCTTGATGCTCAATGTTCAAGTAGCTTAATCCATGCTTTCCATTGAAAAACACTTTCCAAATAACCCTATATGCTTTCCAGAAATTCTACGTCATTTCTGATCAACAATATGTCAACAACATATACTCATCAGTGCTCCCACTCACTTCTTTGGAAATACAAGTTTCTCATAAACTTTGTATACACCCAAAATCTTTGATCATCTCATCAAAGCATACATTCCAACTCCGAGATGCTTACTCCAGTCCTTAGAAGGATTGCTGGAGCTTTGCATACTTGTTAGCATCTTTCAGGATTGACAAAACCTTCCGGTTGTATCACATACAACCTTTCCTCAAGAAAATCGTCGAGGAAACAATGTTTTGACATCCTATCTGCAAGATTTCATAAATAATGCAGTAATCGCTAATATAATTCCAACAGACTCTTAGCATCGCTATGAGTGAGAAAGTCTCATCGTAGTCAACTCCTTGAACTTGTCGGAAAACATCTTAACGACAAGTCGAGCTTTCTTAATGGTGATACTTACCATCATTTTCCGTCTTCCTTTTAAAATCCATGGGTACCTAACAGCCTTACGACCATCAAGTAGTTCTTCCAAAGTCTACACTTTGTTTTCATATATGGATCCTCTCTCGGATTATATGGCCTCGAGCCATTTTGGAATCCAGGCCCACCATCGCTTCTCCATAGCTCGTAGGTTCATTGTTGTCTAGCAACATGACTTCCAAGACAGGATTACGTACCACTCTGAAGTAGTACGCATCCTTGTCATCCCACGAGGTTTGGTAGTGACTTGATCTGAAGTTTCATGATCACTATCATAAGCTTCCACTTCAATTGGTGTAGGTGCCACAGGAACAACTCCATCTGCCCTGCCACACACTAGTTGAAGAGACGGTTCAATAACCTCATCAAGTCTCCACCATCCTCCCACTCAATTCTTTCGAGAGAAACTTTTCCTCGAGAAAGGACCCGATTCTAGAAACAATCCCTTATTGCTTTCGGATCTAAGACAGGAGGTATACCCAACTGTTTTGGGTGTCCTATGAAGATGCATTTATCCGCTTTGGGTTCGAGCTTATCAGCCTGAAACTTTTCACATAAGCGTCGCAGCCCCAAACCTTTTAACAAATGACAGCTTAGGTTTCTCTAAACCATAGTTCATACGGTGTCATCTCATCGGAATTACGTGGTGCCCTATTTAAAGTGAATGTGGTTGTCTCTAATGCCTAACCCATAAACTATCATGGTAATTCGATAAGAGACATCATGGTATGCATCATATCCAATAGGGTGCAGTTATGATGTTCGGACACACCATCATATTATGGTGTTTCAGGCTGTATTAGTTGTGAAACAATTTCCACAATGTCTTAATTCTGTGCCAAACTCGTAATTCAGATATTCATCTCTATGATCATATCATAGGTATTTTATCCTCTTATCACGACGATCTTTCAACTTCACCCTGAAATTACTTGAACCTTTCAATAATTCAGACTCGTGATTCATCAAGTAAATATACTCAACATCTACTCAAATCATCTGTGAAGTAAGAACATAACGATATCCACTACACGCCTCAGCACTCATTGGACTGCACACATCAAAATGTATTACTTCCAACAAGTTGCTTTCCAGTTCCATTTTACTGAAAATGAGGCTTTCAGTCATCTTGCCCATGTGGTATGATTTGCATGTCTCAAGTGATTCAAAATCAAGTGAGTCCAAACGGTCCATTTGCATGGAGTTTCTTCATGCATATACACCAATAGACATGGTTCGCATGTCTCAAACTTTTCAAAAACGAGTGATCCCAAAGATCCATCAACATGGAGCTTCTTCATGCGTTTTATACCGATATGACTTACATGGCAGTGCCACAAGTAGGTGGTACTATCATTACTATCTTATATCTTTTGGCATGAACATGTGTATCACTACGATCGAGATTCAATAAACCATTCATTTTAGGTGCAAGACCATTGAAGGTATTATTCAAATAAACAGAGTAACCATTATTCTCCTTAAATGAATAACCATATTGCGATAGACATAATCCAATCATGTCTATGCTCAACGCAAACACCAATCTCGATGGTAGAGGGAGCGTGCGATGCTTGATCACATCAAGCTTGGGAAAAACTTCCAACACATATCGCCAGCTCACCTTTAGCTAGTCTCTGTTTACTCCGCAGCCTTTTATTTTGAGTTTACTAACACTTAGCAACCGAACCGGTATCTAATACCATAGTGCTACTAGGAGTACTAGTAAAGTACACATTAACACAATGTATATCCAATATACTTCTATCGACCTTGCCAGCCTTCTCATCTACCAAGTATCTAGGGTAATTCTGCTCCAGTGGTTGTTCCCCTTATTACAGAAGCACTTAGTCTCGGGTTTGGGTTCAACCTTGGGTTTCTTCACTAGAGCAGCAGCCGATTTGCCGTTTCATGAAGTATCCCTTCTTGCCCTTGCCCTTGCCCTTCTTGAAACTAGTGGTTTCACCAACCATCAACAATTGATGCTCCTTCTTGATTTGTACTTTTGTGGTGTCAAACATCGCGAATATCTGAAGGATCATCATATATGTCCCTGATATATTATAGTTCATCACAAAGCTCTAGCAACTTAGTGGTAATGACTTCGGAGAAACATCACTGTCTCATCTGGAAGATTAACTCCCACTCGATTCAAATGATTGTTGTACTCAGACAATCTGAGCACAAGCTCAACAATTGAGCTTTTCTCCCTTAGTTTGCAGGCTAAGAAAATCGTCGGAGGTCTTATACCTCTTGACGTGGGCACGAGCCTGAAATCCCAATTTCAGCCCTTGAAACATCTCATATGTTTCGCGACGTTTCAAAACGTCTTCGGTGCCTCAACTCTAAACCGTTTAACTGAACTATCACGTAGTTATCAAAATGTGTATGCCAGATGTTCGCAACATCCACAGACGACGTTCGAGGTTCAGCACACTGAGCGGTGCATTAAGGACATAAGCCTTCTATGAAGCAATGAGGACAATCCTCAGTTTACGGACCTAGCCGCATAATTGCTACTATCAACTTTCAACTAAATTTTCTCTAGGAACATATCTAAACAGTAGAACTGAAGCGCGAGCCACGACATAATTTGCGAAGACCTTTTGACTATGTTCAGGATAATTAAGTTCATCTTATGAACTCCCACTCAGATAGACATCCCTCTAGTCATCTAAGTGATTACATGATCCGAGTCAACTAGGCCGTGTCCGATCATCACGTGAGACGGACTAGTCATCATCGGTGAACATATTCATGTTGATCGTATCTACATACGACTCATGCTCGACCTTTCGGTATCTTGTGTTCCGAGGTCATGTCCGTACATGCTAGGCTCGTCAAGTCAACCTAAGTGTTTCGCGTGTGTAAATCTGTCTTACACCCGTTGTATGTGAACGTTAGAATCTATCACACCCGATCATCACGTGGTGCTTCGAAACGACGAACTTTCGCAACAGTGCACAGTTAGGGGGAACACTTTCTTGAAATTTTAATGAGGGATCATCTTATTTACTACCGTCGTTCTAAGCAAATAAGATGCAAAAACATGATAAACATCACATGCAATCAAAAAGTGACATGATATGGCCAATATCATTTTGCTCCTTTTGATCTCCATCTTCGGGGCTCCATGATCATCATCGTCACCGGCATGACACCATGATCTCCATCATCATGATCTCCATCATCGTGTCTCCATGAAGTTGTCTCGCCAACTATTACTTCTACTACTACAACTAACGGTTAGCAATAAAGTAAAGTAATTACATGGCGTTTATGTTGACACGCAGGTCATAAATAAATTAAGACAACTCCTATGGCTCCTGCCGGTTGTCATACTCATCGACATGCAAGTCGTGATTCCTATTACAAGAACATGATCATCTCATACATCACATATATCATTCATCACATCCTTTGGCCATATCACATCACAAAACACTTGCTGCAAAAACAAGTTAGACGTCCTCTAATTGTTGTTGCAAGTTTTTTACGTGGCTGCAATAGGTTGCTAGCAAGAACGTTTCTTACCTACGCCAAAACCACAACGTGAATTGCCAATTTCTATTTACCCTTCATAAGGACCCTGTTCATCGAATCCGATCCGACTAAAGTGGGAGAGACAAAAACCCGCCAGCCACCTTATGCAACTAGTGCATGTCAGTCGGTGGAACCGGTCTCACGTAAGCGTACGTGTAAGGTTGGTCCGGGCCGCTTCATCCCACAATGCCGCCGAATCAAGATAAGACTAGTAACGGCAAGTAAATTGACAAAATCGACGCCCACAACTACTTTGTGTTCTACTCGTGCATAGAAACTACGCATAGACCTGGCTCATGATGCCACTGTTGGGGATCGTAGCAGAAATTCAAAATTTTCTACGCATCACCAAGATCAATCTATGGAGTAATCTAGCAACGAGGGGAAGGAGAGTGCATCTACATACCCTTGTATATCGCTAAGCGGAAGCGTTCAAGTGAACAGGGTTGATGGAGTCGTACTCACCGTGATCCAAATCACCGATGATCCTAGTGCCGAACGGACGGCACCTCCGCATTCAACACACATGCAGCCCGGTGATGTCTCCCATGCCTTGATCCAGCAAGGAGAGAGGGAGAGGTTGGGGAAGACTCCGTCCAGCAGCAGCACGACGGCGTGGTGGTGGTGGTGGAGTGTGGTACTCTAGCAGGGCTTCACCAAGCACCGCAAGAGACGAGGAGGGAGAGGGGTAGGGCTGCGCCAAGAAGGAGATATTCTCGTCTGTATGGTAGCCCAAAACCCCACTATATATAGGGGAAAGGGAGGGGCTGCGCCCCCACCTAGGTTTCCACCCCTAGGGGTGGCGGCCAGCCCTAGATCCCATCTAGGGGGGCGGCCAAGGGGGGAGAGAGGGGGGGCGCACCACTAGGTGGGCCTTAGGCCCATCTGAGCCTAGGGTTTCCCCCTTTTCCCTTCTCTCTTCGCCTTGGGCCCTGGTGGGGGGGTGCACCAGCCCACCTGGGGCTGGTCCCCTCTCATACTTGGCCCACACAGCCCTCTGGGGCAGGTAGCCCCACCTGGTGGACCCCCGGGACCCTCCCGGTGGTCCCGGTACGTTACCGATAGCACCCGAAACTTTTTCGGTGACCAAAACAGGACTTCCCATATATAAATCTTTACCTCCGGACCATTCTGTAACTCCTCGTGATGTCCGGGATCTCATCCGGGACTCCGAAAAACATTCGGTAACCACGTATATCTATTCCCTATAACCCTAGCGCCATCGAACCTTAAGTGTGTAGACCCTACGGGTTCGGGAACCATGCAGACATGACCGAGACGTTCTCTGGTCAATAACCAACAGCGGGATCTGGATACCCATGTTGGTTCCCACATGTTCCACGATGATCTCATCGGATGAACCACGATGTCGAGGATTCGATCAATCCCGTATGCAATTCCCTTTGTCTTGCGGTATTGTACTTGCCCGAGATTCGATCGTCGGTATCCGATACCTTGTTCAATCTCGTTACCGGCAAGTCTCTTTACTCGTTCCGTAACACATCATCCCGTGATCAACTCCTTGGTCACATTGCGCATATGATGATGTCCTACCGAGTGGGCCCAGAGATACCTCTCCGTCACACGGAGTGACAAATCCCAGTCTTGATTCGTGCCAACCCAACAGACACTTTCGGAGATACCCGTAGTGTACCTTTATAGCCACCCAGTTACGTTGTGACGTTTGGCACACCCAAAGCATTCCTACGGTATCTGAGAGTTGCACAATTTCATGGTCTAAGGAAATGATACTTGACATTAGAAAAGCTTTAGCAAACGAACTACACGATCTTGTGCTAGGCTTAGGATTGGGTCTTGTCCATCACATCATTCTCCTAATGATGTGATCCTGTTATCAACGACATCCAATGTCCATGGTCAGGAAACCGTAACCATCTATTGATCACCGAGCTAGTCAACTAGAGGCTTACTAGGGACATGGTGTTGTCTATGTATCCACACATGTATCTGAGTTTCCTAACAATACAATTCTAGCATGGATAATAAACGATTATTATGAACAAGGAAATATGATAATAACTAATTTATTATTGCCTCTAGGGCATATTTCCAACATAACCGTCCAAAGGAAGGGAAGGAAATGCTTGGCATATGTTGATATAGGGGGGGGAAAGCTCCAAAACATCATATTTTGGAACTCTATTTTTTAACATATATCATGATAATTGTGTTTTTTACTTGAAATATTTACGAACATCCGAAAATACATGAACAAATGCACGTTCATTTTTTCGATAAGGTTTTGTATGTGCAAAATTATTATTTACATGCTGAGCAATGGTCTGGAGAGCCGTTTTAAATATCTGGTTGGCATCAATCTAAATCTATTGATTTCATTTTGTAGCCACAAGCAGCAGAACAAAAGTTAGGTCATGTTGCGAGCCAACCCATAGTTGGATGGTTAGGAGGACACTCGTATCCTCGGCAAGGTTCAAGTCATAGACCACACCAGTGCTTGCATTTTTTCTGAATTTTTTTCAGACCTTCCGACGACGTGCATTCAGTGGGAGGATACGTTCTCGTTAACTACCAAGGCGTTTGTCATGAGCAACCTCGAGTCCATCCTTTCTTGATCCTCCTCGCCGTCACCGGCAGCGGCGGGCCGCTTTCCTTCGCTTGGGCATCATCCCCTCCCCCAATCCTCCTCTCCCGATATGGCATCTGGTTTGTGATTTGTCGGTGCTAGTACTGCTCTTCAATGGCCGGATCGTGGTGGGGATCCCATATGAGGCGTATCTCCTCCATGATGCAAAGTTCTGCCTGTTCATGGCTTGGCCGCTCCAAACGGCCTCCCCTGATTAGATCCGACATGAACATGTGCGTTTTGTCTGGATGCTTCTACGGGTTGGGACCTGGCCAGTCCATAGCCTTGGTGCTGCTACTGCGGCAGTCGGGCCGTGTGACCGATCGGCGACGTACGTCCTACACAGTAGGTGCCTTCGTCAGGGATTGTCGTGGTCACATAAAGTTCTTTGTGAGGGTTCGTCTCTCCAGATCTCGTGGTTCCTGTTGACAGCTCATACCGGCGATGTGGTGGGATGTAGTCAAAATACTTCTTTGTGAGTTTTGGCGGATCTCACTTCTGCCAGTTTGCCTTCAACGATGAGATGCAATCTCTGGATGATGACTTGACGCAGAGGATATGGATGTGCAACGGCGGCGGTGGTGCATGTAGTTGCTGGGATCGTGGAAAAGTGGTGGCGGCAACACAAAAAATGACTTTGATTTGATGGTGCTTCTTGAGCACCCGGTCTTGAGCTCCGGAGGTGAAAACCCTAGGTTTGAACTGATGTTATACCTGGCAATGACGATGTTATTTATCGTTTCCTTGTTGAAGGCATTGCTCGGATGTGCTTTGGACTCGTTCTTCCGGGTGAAAACCTAGATTCTGGCATTTGGTTGTTGAATCCGGTAACGATGACGCTTCAGTGTCATTCCTTTCTGAAGGCGTTGTTGTTGAAAAAACTCGTTGTCCTTGTGGTGTCAAGATGGTTGGTGCGAATATGGTTATTCTTGTAGTTTGTCGATCATTGTGTTGATGGGTTTGTAGGTCTTTTTCTTTCTCACTCGGACATAGTTTCGGTCTTATATGACTTTACTATTTGCCGACGTGTTTATTTGTGTGTGCGTTGGTGTTGGCCGTGTGCATCTAGTTATCGAAAAAAACCAAGGTGTTTGTCGCGACTTTGTCAATCTCAGGGTGATATATCGGTTTAGTCTTTCAGAGGTGCTTATAGGGGTAGGATGTGCGTGTGTGCGTTCATAGAGATGAGCGTATATGCATGTGTATGAGCGTTTGTGTACCGTGTAAAAAAAATTAAGTCATGCTAAAAACACAAAAGCTAGGATGACGTGTCTCTGAAACAAAACAAAAAATATATCTTATAATAAGAAAACAAAGTGAGATGATGCCCGGTTTGTTTATAATCAGGTAGATATGAGCTATCACAGAATCATGATGAGCTTGCAACCTAACGACCCGAGTGACGGGAGGCGCCAACCAAAACCAAAAGGCTACTGCCAACTACGACCATTTTGTGTGTCTCTAACTGAACGAACAATGGATATCTATTTCCAACGGCTGCAAAAAAGATTATTTTCCCTTTCCCTGCGAGGACTTCTATACTACTACCAGCTTATTCGCTAGCTTCCATGGAAGGCAGATTAAGAAACGTTTCGCAAAAAAAAAAAGATTAAGAAACGGACATTAACAATGTGCCAGAACCAGCACGGCACCGGCCGAGACGTTGGCAGTGAAGCGGATCGGACGCAGCCAGCCGTTGACCGACCGACGCGGACCGCAAGGAGCCACGCGCCGCGGCCATCCGACGGGCAGGGACGGCCCGCGGACGATCGGACGGCCCAGCGCGCCGCACCGGAGGTTAGGCCGGCCGTTAGGGGTTCAAACCCGGTCGCGCCCGCAACGGTAACCACGGCCGCCAGCCGCGTCCGTTAAAGGGCAAGTGGCGCCGACCGCTGCCCTCACCAACCACCCATTTGTCCGTCCGACCCACGGCCACGGGGCCGGGCCCCGGCCCAGCCGCCGTGAACCCCCCGCGTCGTTCTCGCCGTTTGTTCGCGTCGATCCGTTTCCCGGATCACGCAGGCCCTTTGTCATCTCCCGCTTCGCCCCCTCGGGTCCCTCGGAACTGCAAGCTGCTCCGACCTTACACCACTCAGTATTTGCGAACTGCTCCTTCCTCCTTGGGCCGTCGTCTCAATAGAAACCGAGAAACTCTCAAAATAGGCCTTCGTCCCGTTTTATATATAAATAAAACAACGGTCCATACAACCCAAATTCGAACATCACCGGACAAACGACGGCTGGGGCCATAGCACAAGCAAGCCCAAAAAGTACATAAAAGAAATAGAAAAAAAAGCCACCTAGTGGCGTGCACCAGTTGGTACTAGGATGATGATAAGCGGCGCGCCGACGCCAGGAGCGCATCCATCATGAGGCCTATCCGGTCGCGATCACGCTGCCTCGAGAGCGGGTGTCAGTGCTACAGAAAGGCAAGGAATTTGAAGGAGTCAGACGCCTTCCTCGAAAAGACCTTCTCAATCATTATCTTATTACGCGTTGTCCAAAGCGTCCAAGACATCGCCGCAAAAAAAAAGCTAAAAAAGACGGTGATGTCTTGACCGTTGTAAAGCTCTATGTTGGAGAAAGTCGGCAAGAAACCACAACGTGGGACGTCGGATCTGCAATCCACAGGCTGGCTCGTCCACCCATCATTCTTTATGTTTTACGGGAAAAACCCAGAGACATGTAGTGCTTGCCCACATTTCAGATCCGACGATCCTTTTCAGGTTTCGTTGAATGATAGGTTTTCATGTGATATTTTCTCTAACCACTGAACCCCCTCTCCATCTCATACACCCACGCACAAAAAATTGTTTGCAGATGTACCATTGCTGTTGAAAGGACACGCGGGCTTGCTCGTTCATTTTTGGTCGTCATATGTTTGACGTGTGGTTGCACTATCTTTTATCTGTTGTTTTTCAAAACAAATTTTGTAGTTATCCCATATCTACATCTAAAGGATATGTACGACCATATTTACTACAAGGGTCGTATGTGGAGCAATAACAATTAAGATTACGAAAGATAAGATTTTCATCGGGCACGTATCGGCAATAATCAATAGCGGCGACCGCTCAACCCGTGAAGGCAAGTGAAAAGCCAGAAACTACGCGTAGACTATCCGTTCGCAGCGATCGGTTTCCCGACCGAGTGTGCCTTTCGTGTCTTTTATCCCGCTCCTTCACGTTTCTCGTAATTCCTAACTCGATGGTCCTCCCCAGTGACTCCGAGCGGCCGATCAAGCCATGCGGAGGAGCTCTTGGTATGCTACTTTACATGTTCGCGCTCTAGAATCTAGAAAAAAATCCACGGCAAAGAGGAACACCAATAATATGCTAATACTTGCATCTAACAAAAACCATGCCATCAAATCAGCCTCGAGTACAAAGGGATCACGCTACATAAATGGAATGAGAATCGCAGTGTGTGCTAAGCAGGCACTAGCAGTAACCAGCCACAAACCGGGCACCCGCCTGGGCCTGGCGATTCGCCGAAACGTCAGGGGCTGATACGGGAAACCTCCGGACCCGGGAGGGAGCGAGATAAATTATTCCCGTCTCCCCCTCCTCGCCCCCTTTTCCCTTCAACGCAACGGGCGAGGGGTTTTGAAAGACGCCTCCGCCCATCCATCCTTCCTTCCTCCCCTCCTCTCCCCCTTCGTCTCCCCCAGCACACAACCGAACGCCGCGGCGCGGCAGATACCCCCCGCTACCCGCACAGGCGCGGCCAAAGCTCCATCCTTTTAACCCCCCACCCCCCTACCCTCCCGCCTAGGGTTTCGGTCCGCCCCACCCGCGCCGCGCCGCCTCCGCCCGACTACTCGATCCTCCCGATCCCCCCCACCCCGATCTGGGGGCTACCCGGTTCGTGCGCCGCGGCGGCGGCGGCGCCCCTCGGTTTTGATGTCTCTGTTGTTTCGACGCGTTTCTGTGGCGGTTTCTGATGTTGGTGTTGCTGTGTTGGTTTCAGGCGGCGGCGTGGATGACGTGGCGGCGGCGGTAGATGGGGATGGCGGCGGTCAAGGTGGAGGGGCGGGACGGCTGCGCCGAGAGCAGGCAGCATCTGGCGCTGTCGAGCCCGTCGGCTTCGGAGGGAGGGAGCTATGGCGGCGGGCACGCGTGGGCGTCGCCGCTCGTGCCCAGCCCCGCCGATTCCGGCTCCAGCCGCAGGTACCGCTCCTCCGTCGACTGTCTCGGGCTCTGCTGTTCGGTGTTGCTGGCTAGTGGTTGCTTACCTGACTAGGGTATGGGAGGGAGACCTGTTTGCCCAGGAGAGGTGGTTTTCTTATGGGGCGTTTGGTTAGCAGATGCAATCGGGGTTGGGTTGTGACTGAAATGGCGCAGCAGGTCGCTGCGTTCTCCATACAATTCCCGTATTTGGACACCTTTTCTGATGGGAAACATGGCCTGTGTGCAGTGTGATGGCCGTATGGGTCTATGGGCAGGAAATTGGGGGTTACAATCAGCATGTGAAAAGGAGTCTCAGATTTTTGATTTCGAGAAACCCATGGTGTTGAGATCATCTGTATCGAAACATGCTGCGGGTGGGGCTTATTGATTGACTGTTAGGGAAAGGTGCAATTTCGTTGAGTGCCACTACATTTCATGAGGTTTAAGTGGTTATCATCTCATCACTTGCTTGGTTTGGATGTTATGAGGTACTGTACTACTTTTCTGATGAGATAGTCCCATTGGTGGGATTGTGCTGCTTGGCTTCTGCAGTTGCCAGTTAGTATGCTGGGCCATTGGATAATTTTGCTCAACTTCTGTTGCCTTAGAAATCAGTATGCTCTCTTGGTTGAGGCACAGTGAAGGTTGCTTCTCAGTGATCCTTGGAATGAATGGAAGTGGTGATTTACATTTGTTTTAATGACATTATGTACACATGTTTTGGTCTTTTTATGTTTTGTTTTAATTAACTCACTATACGTTTTGCCAATTGATGTCAATTTCCGCAGATTTGGTATGTGTAAATGCATTTGTAGATAAATAGTTGTCAACCAAATTTGTTATTGGTGTGTTTGTTAGCTGAAATATAATGTCATAATAGTGTAATTAATGATATATTTTTGGGTTCCCTCAGCACTGAAACATGCCAATTTCAACTTATCAAGACGAATACTTAGGATACAAAAGTTCATCCAATAGAAATTCCTTTTGAGTTAATTTATGATTATTTCAACATGTGCCCGCAATGAAGGTGTAATAGGCTGTTAGGGGCTTTACTGTATGATGGCTGACACTTGTAGCATAGTTAAATTGTCTGAATGTTTACACGCATGCTTAGTTCATTAGTTGGTTCCCTAATTTTAGAATATAGAATAAAAATGTAGCATGTTTATTATTGTAATTTCCATGAAACAACTTTCATCATAGTAATAGTAGTATATTGAACTAGTTATAGGTTTTCTCATGGCTCTGGCTTTGATTATTGATCAGCAACGTGTTTAAGAGAGAAAAGCAATAGTCAGCGTTTAGGTACCAGAAGTCCGTGTCACAGAAACTTGGTTATTCTTGCCTTGCCCATCTTTCAACTGGACACCCTGTTTTGCATCTTCAGTTTATCATTACATGAGTAATTGCTTACTATATATGTCAATGATCATACTCTACAAATATCAGGCGAATAAGTGGCCCTGTAAGAAGAGCTAAGGGTGGCTGGACACCTGAAGAGGTTAGTATCTAACTATTCCCAAGTAACTTCTACTTCGTTTCCAATCTATTCAGTATATCTGCAATACTACTGTTGAACTGTTTGGTGTCCGGCATCTGCTATTATCTTGCTTTGTTATTGCCTTTGGGTCTTTCTTTCTTATTTCTACCTAATTTTTCTTATTCATGCTGCAGGATGAAACATTGCGCAAGGCAGTTACTGTTTTCAAGGGTAAAAATTGGAAGAGAGTAGGTTAGCTTCTTGTTTGTGCTCTGCATCCTTTTCTCAATGTTCATCTAGCAATTCCAGAAAACTAGGGGTCAATAACCATCAATATTTACCTTCATTATATGGTTTTATTTTATCATGCAATAAATATATTCAATAATGTACCTGTGATTGGTGGAGGAGAGCGCTGTGTTATGTCTAGGTCCAGGGAGGCATGGACTAAGGATAGGTTGCTTGCTCTCATATAACCACCGGCAGGGCTCTGAGTAATAACACAAAAAAATCCCTACTGGAGATGGGAAGGAGCGACTACAAAACTTCTGATTAATCTTTGCTTTATGAAAATATATTGCAAAACTTGATGGAGGTTTTAATAGATATATCTCATGCTAGGCAGGCCTCTCAATTTAATATATTTGGTTATAGTGCGGTTGAGAGTGAGAGGCATGTTAGAATCATATCAGGGGAAAATTAATAAATATGATCCTCATATGTTCTACATTCGAGGTAGAACTCATTTGCACCCTATAGGACTTATGACAAGGAAAGTTAGTCTGGGTAAATTTCGTGCTTACTTCTGGAAACAGTAATTTTTTTAAAGTACCGTGATCTCATAGAAGAATCTGTGTTGTATACAGCCGAGTTTTTCCCTGATAGAACAGAAGTACAATGTCTGCACAGATGGCAAAAAGTTCTTGACCCTGAACTTATAAAAGGACCTTGGACCCAAGAGGTTCGCCAAATATTGTTTGTTTTTCTCCCATCAAATCCAAGTCTGCATATATATGTTGTGATCTGTGCACTCATTGAGTTCTTTTACAGGAAGATGACACCATTATCCAGAAGGTAAAGGAGCATGGACCAACAAAATGGTCCGTTATAGCGAGGTCATTGCATGGTCGTATTGGTAAACAATGCCGAGAGAGGTATTCACCTAATGATGTGACATGCATGATGACAAAGATCTGGGCGACACACCCTTATATTCATAGATCTCATAATTAGTTTGTTGATTTTCCTTGCCGAAGACAAATCTGTATATTTCTGGGGACTGGGGGATTAAAACTGGATGTCAATTATTGAGGGTATTGGCTATTTTGAGCTGCATTTAAAAAACCTTATATATGAGACCTACGTTTTCTAATTTGGTCCCAGAGATAATGCGAACTTCAGCTCTTAGGGGTTCAGATTTTGATTTATATGCAGGACGCTGTAACTAAATATTGCTCAAATCATTTAGCAGTTCATGATATCTTGACATTGCCCTGATAACTGTTCTGAAAATAGCCAGTGTCCTCCGCGGTGCCTAGAAAATGGCCACAGAAATATAAAGCCCAGCTCCTCCTATTCACAATAAAACAGCTAACCCGAAAAGTTACTAACTTTGGGTCCCCAAAACCCACTGGCGCAGACTCCTGTGCATTGCATCCCTGTAGCACAGTGGATCTCGTGGCTGTCCTCTTTCCTGGTTGCTTTAAGTTTAGCTTACCATTTCATATTAGTACATGAGTAAATGTAATACTCCTGTAGTAGAATATTTATCTGGTTCTGGCCAAAAAATCCTTGCACATCAGGCTATTTTAAGTTATAGTTGAATATTAATCACATATTATTATCTGTAATTGTAGTAAAGTTTCTTGCATAATTGATTGATGTATTTATAAGTTTGCCAGAACAAAGTACATATGTAACATAGTATACAGCTAACTTCACTTTTGATGCTCCTCATATGATTTAGATGGCATAATCATCTGGATCCTCAAATAAGGAAAGAAGCTTGGACTTTTGAGGAGGAGCAGGTGCTTGTTGATGCTCATCGTATGCATGGTAATAAATGGGCGGAGATTGCAAAACTCCTTCCTGGAAGGTACTAAGTCACATCATCCTTCATTCCTTCCTCTTGGAAAATACGTTGTTCGCACATATAGTTTAACTGAATCCTTTTGCTTACCAAGTGATGGTCTGTGTATCATGCCTAGCATGTATGCAAATTACTCATAAGAGAAAGGCAGAAAGCTTTGTAGAACTATGAATTAACTTGCTGGCACAATAAACATAGTGTATTTGCATGCTGTTTAGCTGCAGCTTGTTCCTCATCGAGACTATTGCTAGCATTATTTTTTTCTTATCTCACCGACTAAAATTTTAGCCAAGTCTAGTTTGGACTTGAACAGTTTGAGTCGTTAGTTTTGAAGTTTACGTCTTCCTAGGTCCACGTGAACTAGAATATGTAGGAATAGGAAAAACACAGGACTAGGATGTCATGTACCTATAGGATCTAACACATGAATTTCAGCACATGTCGTTTATATTAAACCTTTTTTGTCCTCTTTATTTGATGATGGGTTTCTTGTGCTTATCTTGTTATACCGAGTATAGAGTTAGAAAAAGACATTTTTTTTGCCATATACAGGATTGACCTGCTAGTGAACGGACTGTTAGAGATTCTGTCACTTGGCTGTTCTGCGCAAATATTGTGGGTTAGGCCTTTTGCGGCTAGATGATCAGTGACTGAAATTTGTAGGAGAGTGCATGAAAATGGAAGTACACGTTATATCCGTGTAGCATAAATTATGAATGTATTATTGTACTTGTCATGATGTGATGGTCCTTGTACATAAAGTTATTACTGTACTTGTCATGATGTGATGGTCCTTGTACATAAAGTTCTTCCATTTTTCAATACTACAAATTACCTCATTGGATAGACTTGCGCAACTGCTTATATTTCGTCTTCCACTGATTTAAGTTTTTTCATTCCTCCAGGACAGATAACTCAATAAAAAACCATTGGAATAGTTCAGTGAGAAAAAGGCTAGATGAATATGATACAGGAGCTGCCCGCAATGTTCCAGTACATGTCAGTCATAATGATTTGAAACAGCCCGCGATAGCCCTGCCTGCTGAAAACTACATTGACTTGAATGAAGTGCCAAACATCAGTTTGAGAAACCATTCAGGAATAGTCGATCATTCTGATCCTACCCATAGTCCACGGGTGTGTAGTTTGAAAAATATTAAGGGCTGTTCAGACTTCCTCTCTCTTTCCATGCCAACTGCTCAACCAGTAACTTCATGTCAGGCATCAGCAGCTGATGATTCTGCTGTTGCTTTAGCAATAATGGGGATGAAAATGGATTCTGGCCGTGACAAGGACATTGAACTGAACTTTGTTTGTCAGAAGGGTCTGCAAATCAATTTGTCGAATGAGAAGGGCCTGGAAATTGACCCCGTAACAGCTAAGCCAGATGGACGTGAATCAACCTTGGTAAAAGAGGCTCAGTCCTTTGGTTCTCTTTGTTATCAGATACCTAAGCTAGAAGATATTGACCTTGTTCGTTCCCCAGTTTTGTCAAGACATCATGGATCAGAACACGGTGTGGATGGATTTCAATCACCCACTGGCTATGCTACTCCCTCTCCAACTGATGGAAAACAATCCGATCAGCTCAGTGTGGAATCAATATTGAAAAGTGCTGCTGAAAACTTCCCAGGTACTCCTTCGATACTCAGGAGAAGAAAAAGGGATAAACCAACACCTTCTCAAGATACTGATTTTAAGATTGATGCAAACAGTGATTGTTTTGACACCCCCAAAGCGAACTGCACTACATATAGCCCACATTCATTTAAAACTGCATCATTTTTGTCCTTGGGTCGCCTTGATGACCAGCAGTTGCCTTCTGTCTTGGGGAAGTTTGATGTTTCCCCCACATATCGATTAAGGTCAAAGCGAATGGCTGTGCTGAAAACCGTTGAGAAGCATCTAGATTTTTCGGCTGATGCAATGGATACTTGTGACATGGTTGGAACTCTGAAATCTTCTTGCCGGAACACGGAGAGCATCAATGCCAGCTCAGACATTTCAAGCGCACACGATAGGAGGATTAATGGGCATGTGATTGGGTTGGAGACTCTAACCAGTGACTTTGCATACACAACAAAGTTAGATGCAACCTAGTTCTGCAGTATCCAGGTATGATGCAACCTAGTGACTGTGCACTTGTAAATTTATCGCATACATGAACGAGAATATAACTAGTTAACCCAAAATTCCGTATTCTTGGAAGTTCCTTGAAATGATTTCATCATGGATCTAATATATGATTTAATTCCTGACGACGCAGAAGCGGTGGGCGTTTCACTGGAGAGGGGATGAAGACCTTATGCGTCTAAACTGACCTGTCCCTAGACGCTCGCTCACAGGCAGAATTGACCAGAGAAAGCAGTTTTGTTGATCTACCGGGTAGAAAATAATCATTTGCCCCGCCATCTCTCCTTGGCGGGGTGTATATTCGATATTCGAGTCATCTAGCGACACTTTTGTCAACAGGAAAAGAAAATGGCGACTTACATGTAGAAGGAGCTCAGCTGTGTACAAAGGAAAAACCATAGCTTTTATAGACTTACAGTCAGCAAGATTCCAGAACAAACCATAGCTTAATGGCGGGGTGTTTTTGTTCTTTCGATCAACGATCGTTGGACTATATATTGGTGGGCGTCTATAAGACTTGTAATTTGAAGACGTGGATTATGGTTGGAATTTAAAGACGTGGATTATCATCATTGGCATGTGCATTTTGTTTGCTTTGATACTTTTGCTTGGAGTGGCCGCATAATGAAAAACATTTGCTCGGTTTTGTGGTTGACTTGTTGCTGCTGTCGACGCACCTCGCCTCCTGCCTGACACCTGCTATTGCCGTGCCAAGGGAGCTCGCCGCTGGGCTACGGTAGAAGAAATTTTGGTGCCCTAGAAAATTTTCAGGTGCCCTGTTTTTTATCATCTGTACTTCAAGCGGAGAAATAATCTGCGCACCAGAGCCGCCAAGCTCGATCTAGGCAGTAGCCAGACTAAGCTTCAGAGTAATAGCTTTGGCTTCAGAGCCGCCAAGCTTGGTTGATTATGTGATGTAAACCACTCTGTGCAGTGGGAGTCGAATGTACCAGCCAACGTGGCTGAATGTGCTTTGGGTGATTTGCCTGGGCACCAGTAAAGCTATGCTTGACCCTAAAAAAAAAGCTTCACATGGTTTGACTTGAAACAAAATGTATCATATGCCTTGTTTTTGGGATGGAGGGATCACATAGCAGCTTCGCATGGTTCTTAGCCCTCTTACATATCACAACCATGGCAAACATATCACAACCATGGCAAACGCATGTACATAAGGCATTGAGCGATGTATTCCTTATTATAAAGTTAAACTGAGTCAACATCTTCTTGTAAATCACATTCTTTAGTCTTAATGAGAATGGCAGACAAGAGTCCTTGCTTGTTGTTGGGAAAAAGTTCTTTTCTTTTCTTCTCACACGAGTACTTTTTTATAGTTCCTTTATTATTCAGCCAGTTTAATTACCACCTTTAGTAGTTGAGAAAATAATGAATGTGAATGACAACATGGGTAACTAACAAAGTACCCAACGGTGATCCATAGCCTTTTGGTTAAGCTATCAAACATATGACAACCACGACAAACGCAAGTATGGATGGAACTCAAAACCGGAAAAGGCGGTAGTACGTCTCTATATAGGTGATTGCCTAAATCTATCAAATTTGAAACCGGTAGTTGGTGGGACTGAAGGTATCTCCATCACCAAGCGTTAGAAGTTTGACACAAATCTGTATAATGAAAATCTCCTCGTGGATATGAAAAACATGTATTTCGTTGAACAAAACGTATTGATGAAATTTTGTGGGCTTTAGGGCCGTATTAATGACTAAATGGCTGAAAAATCTTAAAGACCCATCCCCCGAAAGCTTGTTTTTGTGGACCTGCATCTGGCGAAGGGCAATAAAATTTTTGAGGAGCGCCTCGGCTCAACTACTCACATTCGTTCGACTTTTTCCACGACCACGACTACTTTTATTGTGTTAGCTTCATCACCGTTGTGCAAGAACGTTGCCACTGCGCTCTTCCTGACTGTCCATATATTCAAATCTAGTTCATTGTTTTTGCATGTATCCGCATGTCTACTAGTTAAACATTTATAGAGCTATTGTCATTTTATTAGTTTGAATTAGATTTATTTAAAGTTGCTAAATTTGACAACGGCTATAACATCATTATACAAGAATGTGATTAAAATGAGTACTCCCTCCGATCCTTTTTACTTCGCATATTAAATTTGTGACCAGTCAAGCTTTGTAAAATTTGACCAAACTTATATTAAAAAATGTCAACATCTATAATACCAATTATATATACTATGAAACTACATTTCATAATGAATCTAACAATGTTGATGCGGCATTGTGAATGTTGATACTTCTCTCTATAAGTTTGTTTAAAGTAGAGATAGTTTGACTTTGAACAAAACTTACATGCAGACTAAAAAGGACCGGAGAGAGTACTACTTTGGCCCCCGATCTCAATGAAAAAAAATGAAGTGACCAAAATTTCGGCAACTAATTAAAGAGCCAAACTGTTTGCCTCCTTCCCAAAAGGGAAATAATCCTAGCTACCGCAACTCGGCCGCTAATTATTGGGAGCAAGGACGTACTAGTACTTCTTTTCTCTTTTTAAGAAGAGCAAGGACGTACCACACATGGCACATCAATCTTGTAAATTAAAGCCCATCAAATGGCCCGGCAACGTCTCAAGGCCTTGCACGCACGCACGGCTGTCAACTGTCAAATGTCAGTGGTAGCCGGCCGGCGAACATGCACGCTTGCTCTGCGGCCGTATCGTGCACCAGCAAAGATTGGCGACTGCAAAGCTAGCTAGACGTATCGTAGTGAAGCCATCATCCAGTTACCCAGGCGAGGCGACCTATCAGTCAGTCTACAGGACAGCTTACGGCATGCGAAATTGCGAATCAACTCATGTTAGGAGAACAGTTGTATCCTATGCCTCGTAAGAGTTCAAGTCCCAGATTTAATATTGGTGCTCGCATTTTTCTGAATTGATTCCAGTCTTTCCGGTGGTATGCGTTCAGTAGTCGAGACGATATATAGGCTCGGTCTGCCGGAGGTGCTCTCAGAAGGCGTCTGCCACGACTTCATCAATTTTAGGTCGATCCAGTCTTTCGAAGATGCTCTCTAAATTGATTAGCCTCTTCTTTATCCAGTGACTGATCGATGTCATCGTCGCTAGAATAATACAACTTGGAACATGCATCATCGGAGGAGAGGAGTTATGAATGCATCCATGGTCCAGTGTTGACTAATGGGTCGTGGGTAGTCCTGGCCATGAACAGCCCGGCCCGAAAAAGCCTAACTTAGGCCCGGGCCTAGATTTTGAGCCCAAAGGCCGGGCTTGAAGAGGCCCGGCAGGCTTTTACACATGCAGGCCCGGCTTAGGGCTGATTTTCTAGGCCCGACGCCAGGGCCGAGCCAGGCCAGGGCCTACTTTTTGTGTCGGGCTTGGCTAGGCCCGGTCCGAAGCCCGGCCCGCTTCAAGGGATGGCCAGGTATAGTTGTGGGACAAAAGACCATTTACCCCAAATGTAATGTCCGGTGAGATCGTCCGGAGCGGCCGTCGCGTCTGCTGCGAGGTACCCTTTCTCCTTTTTCCTGAGCCGACGGGGCGTGTCAACTTGGTCGGCGCCGCAACCACCGAGCACGGCCTTGGACGGCAAGCGTGGTGATGAGCAGGGGTGAACTGTCCGGCCGGTCCTTTCTTATGCGTCCGGGGAGTGCGCGCGTTCCGCCGTACTACGTGAAGTGCTGACGCATGCGCGAATGCCAGCCGCCGGCTTCTCCTGGGTGCATGCGCGTGCGTGCATGGGAGGGAGTAGGTGAGAATCCAAGGTCGGCTAGCTACTTGCGTTGCTATGGTGGTTCGTCTACCTTTGTGGCAACTCGCCGTGGTCTCCCTTTTCCTCTTCCCAAGCATGATCCAACCACGAAAAAGACGCTTCAACGAACCATACACGACCACTACGGTACGTACGGTACGGTGATCATCTTACCAACATGATAGTTAATTAGGGGCACTTCTATTGGAGTGAGGCGTTTTGGCTCCTAGGCTCATCTGTACCTATGCTGAATAAAAAAATCAAAATAAACAGTATAAAAATTCAAAAAATTCCAATGTTTTTTGGCATGGTAGATAATTTGATGCGTGATGTCCACTTCAAATTTCAAATCATTTGAACATTTGAGTAGCTCTCGGCAAAAAAGACAAATTTGGAGTCTGTTAAAAAGTGTACTGTTCATATACTATTCTGACCCAATTTGTCTTTTTTGCTGAGAGCTACTCAAATGTTCAAATCCTTTGAAATTTGAAGCGCACCTCGTGCAACAAATTATCTATCTTTTACAAAAAAAATTGGATTTTATTTTATTTTTTATGAATTGTTTCTTGACCAGGTGCAGATGACCCTTAGCTCAGAATTGCATATTCACACTTCTATTGTATACTAGTGCAGTGATCTAAACGCTCTTATGTTTCTTTACAGAGGAAGTAATTCTTAAAACCAAAATTTCTTCTTAATAGTTTAAAAGAACACTTGTACGTTATGTTAGACTTTTCATTCTAGGCAGGGTATCCGAAGGCACGATAGAGCAACATATTGACTTGGAACTGTGGCAGCGGTGCGTGCTCGAGGTGAAAGATGCGATATGATCGGGTGATGCCTAGGGTTCACTCCTCTTCCTCATATGGCAAGTCGGATAAGAAGGGGGTGGGGTAAACCCAATGTCAAGTCGCTAACACCTTGTCGCCCATCTCAGCCCGGCTCTCGGGAGCGTGCATTGCGAGCGACCGAGCGCACAAAATTATTGCTACATCTTCTCATTCTCTAAGGAGCTGTGTAAGAGTCTTTTTATGATATGTTTCACTCATCTCCCCTTAACTCTCCAAGTTTTTCTCTAAGTCAGATAGATGGTGGGGCTACTTCTCTGGCAAGGTTGCGTCTTCTCCGGCGAGGTCCGGCCTTCCATCTCGCTCACTTGGGAAGAAGGAAAAAGTGATTGATGCCAAAAAAAATTCCAGGCACCTGAAGTTTAGCAAAACAGTTATTTGCTAAACGGATTTGCTATCTTATAGTCGACTGTTTTTCAATTCGTTGTCAATCAAATCTCTGTCTGTTCGATCTTTGCTCTGAGATTCACGCTCGGTCTGCTGTTTTTTGTGTTGGTTTTTGTTATCGGGCACTGTTGGTTTTTTGTCTTTTTTGAATTTGGGAGCGGGGTGTCTACCTGTCTGGTCGTTCCCCTTTCTCATCCCTTCGCATTTGGATAAGGCAAAGAGAGAGATGTCGAGCAGAGGAAGAGGGGGAGGCGATTGCTTGCGTTCATGGCGATTGCGGGCTGCTCTGGTTCCTTTTCCTTGTCTCTCGCGCTTTGCCCATGCTTTTTTGTGGCCGTGTAGTTCCAGATCTGGTGATTTTTTGGCTTCATGGATCCGCGGCATGTGATTTTTGTGGTCCGCGGGATGTGCATGTCGATGTCGTGGTGTTCTAGTCCGCCATGGTGCCATGGTTGTTCGTGTGAGTTTTGGGAGGAGCCTGCAGTGCGCCTTGTGTAGTCTTCTGTTATTGTTGTGGGGCACAGACCAAATTCCGGGCCGATTGTGTTCTCGTTGTTGATTTGTAGGTAGGTGTAGAGAATAAGTTCTGCTGCTGTCGATGTGGAGGTAGCTTAGTAGGCTTTAGTTCCCAGTTGTGGATCCTGTAACTTGTCTCTGAAGGTGAAGGTGTGGTTATAGTCCCTGAATTTCTTCATGTTTGTTTACGTTTTGTCCCATGATGTTGTTCATTCTGGTGGTTAATGGACTTCTCTGCAGCTTGTTAGACCAAGGTTTTGTGTACCCTCTTGAATTTCATGGGTGTTAGACCAAGGTCTTGCAGAGGTATGTGCATGAGTTCCCATGTTCAATTTTTAACTCTGTTAGTTGCGCTATATGTTCAGTGCAACTTGTAATGTAGAGCTTCACTGCTATCTTATGTGCCCTATGTAGCTGTGCTGTAGTTATATTTGTACCCCCTATTTTTGCCCTATTTCCCATTTTGTGTCTTGCAATAAAGTACTGTGAAACTTGCCCTCCTAATTTTCCGTGTGGCTAACTTGTTCTTTAGTTATGCCTGTTTTCTCTTAATTTTGTCACTTTCTATCCTTTTGGTCACATTCCCATCCTTTTTTTCTGAAGGTGCCAAGGTGTTTTGTTCATTTTATCTCCTGTGTATATTGTAATGTATTTTCTACATTGTAATCCCGTGTATACTTACATTGTATTTGTTCATGTAATTTTCTCTTAATTACACTGTAATCCCATGTATGCATGTTGGAGTGTAATTTTCTCTTAATTACAGTTTATTTTCCTGTGTATTTTGTCTTGATTTTTCAATGTAATCCGATGAGTATAATTACTGCATAGATTGTCCGTGTTAGTGTAGTCTGATGCGTTATCACGGTGTGTAACTTTACCGTTAACTACCGCATAGTTACTCTGTAGTTGCACTGTAACCTGATAATTTTTTTACAGCGTTATTTTACCCATAATTACTGTGTAGTTTGTACTGTAATTTCACTGCAATTTGGAATGTCCATTTTCTGGTATAATTTGTATGCATAATTACCGTGTAAGTTGCACTGTTTTTACACTCCAATCCTATGCCCTTTTACAGTGTAATTGTACTCATAATTAATCCGATGGCGTTTTACACTGTAACCCGTTGCCCTTTTACAGTGTAATTTTACCCGTAATTACTTTATACTTTGTATTTTTATAGTTACAGTGTAATTTATGTACCCATAATTACAGTGTAATTACTGTAATTATGGGTAATTGTACAATGTAATTACTTTGTACTTTGTATTTTAATAGTTACAGTGTAATTATGGGTAATTGTATAATGTAGTTATAGTGTAAAAAGGGCAACCTGATGCTTTTTTTACAGTGTAATTGTACCCATAATTTATGTACTTTACACTGATCCGATGACGTTCTACACTGCAACCCGTAGCCTTTTTACAGTGTAGTTTTTTCATAATTACTGTGTAATTTGTTCTCTGACAGTGTAAATTTCTCTTAGATTATTACTGTAAATTTACACAGTTTTGCACTTAGAGTCTCTCTGAGCCCATTTTCTCTCTTGCTTTTCAGCTAGTATCTCAATGGGCAGACTATGGAAAGTCTCAGGCAAGGATGTTCCGCAAGTTTCTTCAGTTGAGAGTCCTGATTCTTCAAAAGATTCTTTCGTGCCTAATGATTTCGTTGATGAGAATGTTATGTCTTTGGTAGTTATCTTTGTCTTCTTTTCATTTTCATTATGTTTTTTCTATTTTTCATTTTCTTAAGTGTTGTGCTTATTGTTTGAATTTTTCCTTTTTTCAGGATTTCTCTGCTGATGATGCAGAGTTTGATATAGCACTTTACAATTTCTATGTGAATAGTGTAAGTATTTTTCTGATCTAATTTTATTTTTTTAGGGTGATTTCAAGATCTTCCACCGCACGAGCTTGATTTATCTTCCCTTTCTCCTCGCTCCCCGGTGTCGCAGTTGGTTGTTTTGCTTGTGTTTGTTGCTTGTGTTTGTTCCAGATCTACGTAAGTTCATGTCGCCCTCTCGCCATCTGGTGCAGCCGCTGGTAGGTGTGATTGCTAGGTCCTCTATGGTTGTTGTGGTCGTCCCCCACACGCTCCTGTTGTAGTTTGTAGATGTAGCGGTTGTTTTCCCTTTGTCTCTGTAGATGTAGCATGGCGGATTTCTGTAGATATACCTGTAGGTGCTAGATTCTGTAGATGTAGCATGCGGGATTTCTATAGATGTTCTGCTCATGGTCTTGTAGGTGAGGTTCATGTAGATGCCTAACTCTTTCCTGCTGATGTCCCTGATGCTACCTGATGCTCCTGCGTGTTCTCCTGCTCATGTCATGATACTACCTGCTCATGTCAAGCTTTTTGTAGTCCATGAATTCGACTCCTGATTTGTTGTTGCGAGCTATTGGTGTTTAGTTCCTCTTGTACAATGTTTGTTTACGTCTATCAGGTATGAATTTTGAGTTTAATTTCAGTGTAATCTTGTCTCAGCCTTTTCAATGTTGTCAAGTCTTGTCAGTCGTTTTGATTGGATTCTCAGTGTTTTATTTACACTGTAATTTATGTCAGACTTATAGTGTAATTTGTCCCAACTTACAGTGTAATATCAGTATTGTAGTGTAAATTGTCCTAGTCTTACAGTATAATTTCTCTCAATTTTATAGTGTAACTAACCTGAGTTTTAGAGTGTTTTTTTATTGTAATTTCAGTGTGGTTTATTCCAGCGTTACGAACTTTTAAGTGTAATTTACCCAGACTTACAGTGTAATTTTATCTCAATATTGCAGTGTAGTTTGTACCAGATTTATAGTGTAATTAACTTTTCCAGTGTGATTTGAGTGAATTTTACACTGTTATTTGATTGTATTTACAGTATAGTTCATCCCAGCATTACAGACTTTTAAGTGTAATTTACCCATTAATTCCATTGCATTTTATCTTAGTATTGCTGTGTAATTTGTCCTAGTCTTACAGTATAATCTACATTTTATCTCACTATTGCAGTATAATTTGTCCTAGTCTTACAGTATAATTTGTCCCAGATTTACAGTGTAATTTATCTTTTTTCCAGTGTGATTTCGAGTGCATTTTACAGTGCTATTTTGATTGTAATTACGGTGTAGTTCATCCCAGCATTACAGACTTTTAAGTGTAATTTACCCATCAATTCCAGTGTATTTTAGTGGTTTTATAGTGTAATTTGAATGTACTTACAATTTAATTTATCCCAACATTACAGTGTAGCGTATCCAATAATTCCAGTGTGGTTTGTTATGGGATTTTGAATGGTTTTTTCAGTGCATTTTTAGCCTGTTTTTGCACCCAGTTTGCACAGTAATTTTGTCTATTTTTAGTATAATTAAGTCCAGTTTTGTCAGTGTAATTTTGTCTATTTTCAGTGTAATTATGGGACTGCAGGCGTTTGCACCCAGCTTGTTGGCATGTGCTATGTGGTCCCTGATCAGGAGGGAGGTTTGTTGTCCAGGAAGAACCGGGTCAAATGTTTACCCGGTCCGTTTAGACGTTCTTTTTGCTCTTTGGTGATTTTCCTACTCATACAGGTGTAGTCTGTTGATTGGTCGGGAAATTTGACTGTTTTCGAATTGAAAAACAGTCAAATGTCAAATAGACAGGCCCTTGTTAAATAGCTAATGCCCATAAACTTCAAAAAATGCTCTCCTAATAGAGTGTGCAAACAAAATTTATCGTGACAATGAACATATCTAGGCTTTATTTCGAAAAATACACTGCAGATACATACAGATAGAAAAAAAAAGGCACACACAAGCTTTCGGTTACAACTTACAAAGAAGCCCAGCCAATGAAGAAAACTCCTCACAACACCGTGGCAATTAATAAAGTGCATACAACAAGCACGGCGAATCGCCTGAAAAATGAATTAGTGTAAAAAAGAACACATCACTATATTGGACATAATCACGACGAACTTGGTGGACACGCGAGAGCAAAAGCTTGCGGATAACAAAGTGAGGCGGAAGCGAAGCGATGAAGCGATCGACCAATCTTCTTCACCGACGATCGATCTTGGTAATCATGTCTAGCATTTCGGGAGATCCGCCGGCGGCGGCGGGAGCTTCTGGTTCGGAAGGTTTCCGTCCAGCACCAGCCACGCCATCTTCAGCCCCCAGCTCATGTGCACCTCCAAATGGCAATGCATGAACCATACACCTGCGAGAAGCAATGCATATGTCCATATGAGCAGTTAGCTTTGATCGACACAGTACATGTACATGCGCTAATGAATGAGGATTCAAGCTCCATGTATGCATGCATATGTGCGAACGGACCTGGGTTGTCGGCGCGAAAGCGGATGGCGACCCAGCCGCCGGCGGGGACGCCGACGGTGTTGCGCTCGACGGGGTCGACGAGGTTGAACTTGGCGGGGTCCTTGGCCGGGTCGTAGTTGCCGAAGCCCTGGCCGACGACGAAGAAGTTGAAGCCGTGCAGGTGCAGCGGGTGGCTCTCGGCGCCGAGGATGCTGGTGTCCTGCATCACCAGCTCCACGGCGGTGCCGAACGGCAGCACCAGCGCCTTGGTCCCGGTCATCACGTTCGTGTTGTTGGGCGGCGTGCCCGTGTAGTTGAACGGGCGCGGCGGCGCGAAGGGGAAGTCGGAGGCGTACACGCCCTTGGACATCCCGGTGTAGTGCGACTGCAGCAGCGCCGTGGTCGGGAGCACGAAGGAGACGTTGTTGATGGACGCCGCGAACCGGGCCGTCCCGTTGGGGCCCTGGCACGTGCTCCCGTTCACGGGGGAGCCCGGCGCGCACGGGTGGGTGCCGAGGCCGACGGTGAAGAGGAACTCCCGGTCCACCGCCTGCGGCACGGCCGCCGGGTACGCGGCGCTCGCCAGGCTGCGCAGCTTGGCGGTGTAGTTGGACACGGCGCTGGTGTCGTTGATCTGCGGCAGGGTCGGCCTGTAGATGGGCAGGCTCTTGCCGGTGGCGGGGTCATCATGCTCGTACTCGAGGATGCCGGCGACGGTGGTGTTGTCGAAGGTGCCCTGCGTGTTGGTGTAGGGGCGGGCCAGCATGTAGTACCTGGCGCCGGGGTAGGCCGGCTTGGCGGTGAGGAGCACGTTGCTGGTCTGGCCGGGCGCGATGATGAGGGTCTCGACGGCGAAGGGCTTGACGTAGAGCGCGTCGACGTCGACGACGGTGAGCGTGTGGTTTGCCACCGCGAAGAAGAGCTCGTCGTTGAGCGCGGCGTTGATGAGCCGGAGCATGTACGTCTTGCCAGGCTTCACCTTCAACCTAAACGTGTCCTTGGCCGAGCAGGCGTAGAGCGGGCCGGGGAGTCCATTCATAGTATAGGCGTCGGACACGTTAGGCCCGCCGCCGGTCCGCAGCGCCTGGGCGATGACGGCCTCGGTGTCGTTCCGCCACCACTCGCCGAACATGAGGGGCACCTCGGCCTCCGGCGCCGGGAACGGGTAGGGCACGCCGGCGGGCGGGAGGATGACGATGGGCCCGTGCACGGTGGCGCGGAGCCAGGAGATGTGCGCGTGCCACCAGAGCGTGCCCCGCTGCCCGACGATCTGGAAGCGGTAGACGTAGCTCTGGCCCGGCTGGATCGGGCACTGCGTGACGTAGGAGGGCCCGTCGTACCAGCCGCTGAGCAGCTGCCGCACGCCGTGCCAGTGGATGCTCATGTTGTAGGGCGAGTTGTTGACCACGTTGACCTCCACGTGGTCGCCCTCCCGCGCGAACAGCGTCGGCCCCGGGAACTGCCCGTTCACCGTCGCGATGCTCTTGGTGCCGCACAGCCGCGTCACGCTCGTCATTCCCACCTGCGTACGCGCCATGCATTTCGCCATTAGGGTCAGTACGTCGCCGGTTAGCCGCCCTGCATGCACGGTCGATCGGCACGCGTGCATGTCTGCTTGCAACAACCTCAATGATAATTGCAGAGCAGTGCAATTCACACGTAAAAGTTTGATGGAATTGTTACGTACAACACTCAACAGCAGACGGCAATCTAAAAAATCAACTAGTAGTACGTAAATGTTTGCGTAGGGATTTCACGTAGGAATAGGATTTTTTTAATAATAATTGATGTAGCTGTACACATGTACATATGCATCATGCATGTATGTATGGACACACTTACATCGAAGTGGTACTTCCTCGTCGTGACGGCCTGGGCGGCGCCCGGCGTCGTCGCGGCGCAGAGGACCATCGCCGCGACGAGGAGAAGGGACGGCGAGCTGGGGACGGCCATTGCTAGCTGCTTCCTCTCTGGTGTCGAGTGGGGCTCTGCTAGCTCTGCTTGGTGATTGCAATGGAGTTGCTCGGGTTCTCTATATATACCTGGAAAACCATTGGTCGATGAGATATCTATGCACGATGAGTGGGGCCAAAGCAACCAAATAGCTTTTGTTTTCCGTGCTGTTCAGTTACTTTCGACCGTTTGGTGGGTGTGCTTTGTGCTTGGATTTACGACGACGATGAAGATGAAGATGATGATGATGATGATGATGATGAGCATGGGGGGCATGCACGCCGGGGTTGGGCTCGACGTCGCGGCTGGCGGCAGTTGGACGTACGGGGCTGGCCCATGCACGCATATTACATGGACTTGTAGCTTTGGAGTGTGGCCAACTTAAAGTCAACCTGCTGCTGATCTTCCATACCTATGAGCTGTGTTCTCTTGTTTAAGCTAGGCTAGACAACTACTGCTCTTGCTCGTTCCTTGCTTGTCACGCACGATTTGCTTCCGGCATGTACCAAGCACGGCATTTATAATACTCCGCCCAAAGGACGAACTCGAGGCTGTCGTGTTTATGTTATGTACATGCATTTGTGCTGTAGCACGTACTCCTGTAGGTAGGACGATAATTAAATGCAGGAATTCATCTCCCGTAATTATCGTAATATAAGGTGGAAAGACGTTCGTCCCACCGGTGCCTTTCTGTCTGACATGGAGTACCATCGAATGGAGCTATCGTACCATCTGTCGTCAAAATCACCGCGTCATGTCGGGGTTAACAATTATTGTCCTGGCTTTTGTTGTCCAGGCTCACTGGCGACGAGCTTACGTCGTTACCCTGTTAAGTGTGTTGTCTACTTGTTGTTGTCTTAACCTTCTTCACTGCTTGGTCTTGGTAATTAGGATGAAAATTCTTGTCCAGACGTTAGTCAAAAAAAAAAATTCTTGTCCAGACCGTCTCCGATCGGACATGGCAACGATGACATGAGGACATTTATCCTTCTTAAAGGGACTGTTGCGAAAGAAGATGACTCAGTTAATCTCATATCTTGTAATGATTCAGCAGTGGTTGTCTTTGTTCTACTCTGTTTAATATTAATTTAAAAATGATCGTATGCATCGCAATGATGAAAACGTCAGGGGTTCAACCTCCTTTTCAAAAGAAAAAGAAAATGGAAATATGTTTAGAAACCGAAGATATAGTTGATCAAGTAGAATACCGTAGTGTTAGCCTAATTGGTTTGACGCCAACATTTGGCAAAATCAAAGTTAATAAAAGCTGGCAACTTTTTATGAGTTTGGCAATGTAGTTGGTAGCCAACCAATCACAAGCCAAATATTGGCATGTCAACTTTTAGCATCGAACCAACTATATTGTATATCCACCAAGTAGGCAATTGAAAAAAAAAAGTGCGATGAACAGAAGAGACACTAGTACATTGCCAGTTTTTTTTTCTAAAAAAAACAGGAGTACATTGCCAGTTGGCTTGTCTAGAAGAAATAATGGTTTGGTTTATTGACCAAAATTGACAGACGAGAGGTTTTATTAACAGATTCCTTTTGGCTAGCTCCCACCTAACCCTAATAGAGAGTGCGTTAAATCAGCAGTGGTTGAACTGAACCTTCCCTTTTGAGAAGAGACGGGAGGCGGACTGGGCGAGCTAAAGCTCAGACACGATCTAGCCGGCCAGTGACCGCGAGTGCACTGCACCTCCCGCTCCAAGGTCGGGTCCGATGCAACTTTTCCTCCAGCTAACCCCAACTTCCATGCCAAGCGACTGCACGCAAGCAACTCGAAAGGGGCTTCGTGAGCAGATCGGAGGGGAGGAAGGTGATACATGTTTGTCTGCTGCTGGTCCCGTGGCCGCGGCTTTGCGCTTTTGTGCTGTTGCAGACAAACATTCTGAACTCCCAACGGAGATGGATGGATACTGCGATCGGTCGAGAGAGGGACGGGGGCGGGCTGGGTAGACAAGGGTCCTGCTCCGTGTGCGTGATGGTTAGCCGGTACTCACACGGCCACGCTCGTGCCTTTTCCTCCTCTTCCAAGCCTCCTCTCCTCCCATGGGCTGGGGCTGGGCGGGCGCGGAAGGGGATGGCTGACCCAACCCAACCCAACCCAACCCGGCCTTGCTTGCTCGCCGCGCCATGCATCTTCTTCCCTTTTGCCTTTCCAGCCGCCTTTCTCCGAGCCGCTTTTCAGCGCGTGTACGTGCATGGAATAGATGCACAGTAGATGCAATCTAATCAGATTCAGATAGCGTCCGTCCACTACTATTAATACTCGACAACTCTTTTACTGGAGGACGCGTACAACCCCTACTTGGCTACATGTGATAATGTGGTGTCCAGCGAAGGTAGATTGACAGGATGCTACGGTTATGTTCCCTCATCATAAATAAAAAAGGCTATGACTACGCTGCGTTGAATTACACTACTTTTTTTTCTCGAATACGCACGAGTGTGCGTATCATATATTAAAGAAGAAAGGGAAAGAGCCCTCCACAGTTATATTACATCCTTACCGGCGTTTCATCGCCATCCGCCTACACACTAAACCGACCACTCGCCGTGTGCCCACTCCGGTGCCCCTATGAAGGCCGCTGCCAGGTCTCCTCTCAAAATGCCCGCCTGCATCCAAGCTCTACTCACGCTTCCTATTCGGTCCATAAGGCGTGTAACGCTTACATTCGCCCCGTCGAACACTATGGCGTTCCTGTGCTTCCATAGCTCCCACTGGGTGAGCAGACATACGGTGCGGATTGTTTTCGCGTTACGCCCGGACGAGCCGTGCCTAGTGCACCAGTCCTGCAGTGTCTCTCCTGCCTGCGGCGCACCCGCTGGCATGTTGAAGGCCGAGAAGATGCGGGCCCAAACCTCCCGTGCCAGCACACACTCCACAAGTAGGTGGCCGATCGTTTCGTCGTGCTGATCGCAAAATGGGCAGGCGTCTTGGTGTGGTAGCCCTCGCCTCGCCAATCTGTCCGACATCCAGCACCTGTTCATGATTGCTAACCATGCAAAGAAACGGCATCGGAGTGGAGCCTTCGAACGCCAAGTGAAAGCCGCCGTGGGGGACACCTGTCGTCCGGCAAATCGAGCCGCGTAGGTCGATCGGGCCGAGAACTCGCCACTCCTCTCCCAAGACCAGGAGAAGGAGTCCACAATTTCCTCCTGGAGCTGCACCTCCCCAATCCTGAGCCAGATGCTCATATACTCCTCGATCCCGGCCATGTCGCCAATAGGCCCTATGTCCGTGGCCCACCGGCCGTGCGCGACAGCCTCAAAAACTGTCCGTGTCCCTCTGATCCTTGTCGTGACTGAGCCGTATGCGCGCAGTGCGAGCTCTTGAATCCGATAGCCGTCGAGCCAACGATCCTCCCAAAACAGCGTGTCGCGCCCGTTCCCCACAGTCACTCTGGCTGCTGCCTGAAAAAGCTGCTTGGCCTCCTTTGGCACTGAAAAGGAGAACTCCGCCCAGGGCCTGTCGCGATCCACTCTCTTTAACCATAACCACCTGGTTTGAAGCGCCACATTCGTCCAGGCCAGGTCGGGGATGCCAAGCCCACCAGACCACTTAGGCGTGCAAACCCGGTTCCAGGTCACCGCACAGGCGCCTCCGCCTGCATCCGGCTTGCCGGCCCACAAAAATCCTCGGCAAATCTTAACCATCGCGACGATGGTCCTCGGTGGCAAGCCAAGAGCCAGCATGGAATGGATCGGTATGGCAGATAGCACCGATTGTACCAGTAATGCACGGCTGCTCTTGGGTAGGGTCGCCGCCTTCCAGTGCGGCAGGCGCATGGCCAACTGATCCACGAGCCCTTGCAGTTGCGCCGCCGTGAGCTTCCTGAGGGAGAGCAGGAGGCCCAAGTATTTGCATGGAAAGGCAGCGGCAGGGCACCCAAGCGTGTCACACACAAGAGTCAGCTGCTCCTCAGAGCATCGGATGGGAAGTGCTGCGCTTTTTGCCATGTTGACAAGCAGACCGACAGCCTGACTGAAGGCGCGCAGGATCAAATCACAGGCTACCAAGTCCCTCCACTCTGGCCTGATGAAGATGGTCACATCATCCGCAAACATGGAAATCCGTTGCCGCAGTCCACGACGTGCCAGGGGGGTGAGGATGCCAACTGCCGTGGCTTTCAGGAACAGCCGATGTAGCGGTTCCATGCACAAGATGAATAGCATTGGGGATACCGGGTCTCCCTGGCGGAGCCCGCAGCAGTTGAAGATCGTGTCACCGGGCACCCCATTCACCGCAATCCGCATGGACGACGTGGAAAGAATTTCACAAATCCAAGCTCGCCATCTTCCTCCAAAGCCCATGTGCTCCAGCACTTCCAGTAGGAACGGCCATTGAATGGTGTCGAAGGCCTTAGCGATGTCCAACTTCAGGAGCACCGTGGGCTCCCGCAGAGCGTGCAGGCGCCTAGCCGTGCACTGAACCAACATGAAGTTGTCATGGAGAGACCTCCCGCTCACAAACGCACTTTGATGGTTGCCCACGAGATGCGGTAGTTCCGCCGCCAGCCTTGTTGACAGGACCTTCTCGAAAATCTTGATTGCCCCATGAATGAGGCTCACCGGTCTGTAGTCCTTAATCTCCATCGCTCCCATCTTCTTGGGCAGAAGTGTGACTATCGCCTTATTGATTGAAGGCAGCCCCCGCATGTCTCCACGGAAAAAATGGTCCATTGCCCGCATGATGTCATCCCGTATAATATGCCAGCACGAGGCATAAAAGCGCCCCGTAAATCCGTCCGGTCCCGGCGCCTTATCGAGTGGCATCCCTTTCACCACTTTCTCCACCTCCTCGTGTGTGAACGGGGCCTCAAGGTGCGAGAGGTCACGCACTGGCAATCCCAAAGTATCCATGTTCAGCGCAAAATCCCTATCCGGTGCCGACGCAAAGAGGCTGGAATAATATGCATCCACTTCCTCCGCAATCTCATCCTGACCGGATAGCATGCGGCCGTTCGCATGCAACGACAAAATGGCGTTCTTCCGCTGTCTATGGCACGCCTGCCGGTGAAAATATGCCGTGTTTGCTTCTCCATCCCTCAGTTGCAGCATCTGGGATCGCTGCCTCGCAATCATACGTTGCAATGAAGCCAGACCGAGCAGCTTCCTCTTCAACACTCTGCGTAAGCCGTGCTCCTCAGCCGAGAGCATTCTGTTATCCATGGCTTGATCCAACCTCGCAATGACCTCGAGGGCGATCAAGGTTTGCAGCTTAGCGTTACCAATCCACTTATCGCTCCATCGTTGAAGGGCCTTGGCGGTGGCCCGCGGTTTATTATCCAACGCGACAAAAGGGTTTCCCGTCCCGGGCACCGAATGCCAAGCCGTGTCCACTACGTCAAAGAATCCCCCGCCTTTGGCCAGAAGGCCTCAAAGCGGAACCTCCTGCCCATCGTGAAGTCCGCGTGTAAATCAACCAGCAGGGGGCAATGATCGGACACAGCCGATCCCATCGCCGTAAGCAAGCATGCGGGGTGCAAATGAAGGAAATATGCCCTAGAGGCAATAATAAAGTTATTATTTATTTCCTTATATCATGATAAAAGTTTATTATTCATGCTAGAATTGTATTAACCGGAAACATAATACATGTGTGAATACATAGACAAACAGAGTGTCACTAGTATGCCTCTACTTGACTAGCTCGTTAATCAAAGATGGTTATGTTTCCTAACCATGGACAAAGAGTTGTCATTTGATTAACGGGATCACATCATTAGTTGAATGACCTGATTGACATGACCCATTCCATTAGCTTAGCACCCGATCGTTTAGTATGTTGCTATTGCTTTCTTCATGACTTATACATGTTCCTATGACTATGAGATTATGCAACTCCCGTTTGCCGGAGGAACACTTTGTGTGCTACCAAACGTCACAACGTAACTGGGTGATTATAAAGGTGCTCTACAGGTGTCTCCAAAGGTACATGTTGGGTTGGCGTATTTCGAGATTAGGATTTGTCACTCCGATTGTCGGAGAGGTATCTCTGGGCCCTCTCGGTAATGCACATCACTTAAGCCTTGCAAGCATTGCAACTAATGAGTTAGTTGCAAGATGATGTATTACGGAACGAGTAAAGAGACTTGCCGGTAACGAGATTGAACTAGGTATTGAGATACCGATGATCGAATCTCGGGCAAGTAACATACCGATGACAAAGGGAACAACGTATGTTGTTATGCGGTCTGACCGATAAAAGATCTTCGTAGAATATGTAGGAGCCAATATGAGCATCCAGGTTCCGCTATTGGTTATTGACCGGAGACGTGTCTCGGTCATCTCTACATTGTTCTCGAACCCGTAGGGTCCGCACGCTTAAGGTTTCGATGACAGTTATATTATGAGTTTATGAGTTTTGATGTACCGAAGTTAGTTCAGAGTCCCGGATGTGATCACGGACATGACGAGGAGTCTCGAAATGGTCGAGACATAAAGATTGATATATTGGATGGCTATATTCGGACACCGGAAGTGTTCCGGGTGATTTCGGAGAAAACCAGAGAGCCGGAGGGTTACCGGAACCCCCCGGGAGAAGTAATGGGCCATATGGGCCTTAGTGGAGAGAGAGAGGGGCAGCCAAAGGTGGGCCGCACGCCTCCTCCCCCTGGTACGAATTGGACTAGGAGAGGGGGGGCGGCGCCCCCCTTTCCTTCTCCCTCCCCACTTCTTTCCCCCTCCTAGTAGGAGTCCTACTCCTACTAGGAGGAGGACTCCTCCTTGGCGCGCCATAGGGGCCGGCCGGCCTCCTCCCCTTGATCCTTTATATACGGGGGCAGGGGGCACCCCTAGACACACAAGTTGATCCACGTGATCATATTCTTAGCCGTGTGCGGTGCCCCCTTCCACCATAATCCTCGATAATATTGTAGCAGTGCTTAGGCGAAGCCCTGCGACGGTAGTACATCAAGATCGTTACCACGCTGTCGTGCTGACGGAACTCTTCCCCGACACTTTGCTAGATCGGAGTCCGGGGATCGTCATCGAGCTGAACGTGTGCTAAAACTCGGAGGTGCCGTAGTTTCGGTGCTTGATCGGTCAGGCCGTGAAGACGTACGACTACATCAACCGCGTTGTGCTAACGCTTCCGCTGTCGGTCTACAAGGGTACGTAGATCACACTCTCCCCTCTTGTTGCTGTGCATCACCATGATCTTGCGTGTGCGTAGGAATTTTTTTGAAATTAGTACGTTAGCCATCAGTGGCATCCAAGCCTAGGTTTTATATGTTGATGTTATATGCACGAGTAGAACACAAGTGAGTTGTGGGCGATATAAGTCATACTGCTTACCAGCATGTCATACTTTGGTTCGGCGGTATTGTTGGACGAAGCGGCCCGGACCGACATTACGCGTACGCTTACGCGAGACCGGTTCTCCCGACGTGCTTTGCTCATAGGTGGCTTGCGGGTGAAAGTTTCTCCAACTTTAGTTGAACCGAGTGTGGCTACGCCCGGTCCTTGCGAAGATTAAAACAGCACCAACTTGTCAAACTATCGTTGTGGTTTTGATGCGTAGGTAAGATTGGTTCTTGCTCAAGCCCGTAGCAGCCACGTAAAACTTGCAACAACAAAGTAGAGGACGTCTAACTTGTTTTTGCAGGGCATGTTATGATGTGATATGGTCAAGACATGATGCTAAATTTTATTGTATGAGATGATCATGTTTTGTAACCGAGTTATCGGCAACTGGCAGGAGCCATATGTTTGTCGCTTTATTGTATGCAATGCAATCGCGCTGTAATGCTTTACTTTATCACTAAGCGGTAGCGATAGTCGTGGAAGCATAAGATTGGCGAGACGACAACGATGCTACGATGGAGATCAAGGTGTCGCGCCGGTGACGATGGTAATCACGATGGTGCTTCGAGGATGGAGATCACAAGCACAAGATGATGATGGCCATATCATATCACTTATATTGATTGCATGTGATGTTTATCTTTTATGCATCTTATCTTGCTTTGATTGACGGTAGCATTATAAGATGCTCTCTCACTAATTATTAAGAAGTGTTCTCCCTGAGTATGCACCGTTGCGAAAGTTCTTCGTGCTGAGACACCACGTGATGATCGGGTGTGATAGGCTCTACGTTCAAATACAAAGGGTGCAAAATAGTTGCACACGCGGAATACTCAGGTTATACTTGACGAGCCAAGCATATACAGATATGGCCTCGGAACATGGAGACCGAAAGGTCGAGCGTGAATCATATAGTAGATATGATCAACATAGCAATGTTCACCAATGAAACTTCTCCATCTCACGTGATGATTGGACATGGTTTAGCTGATTTGGATCACGTAATCACTTAGAGGATTAGAGGGATGTCTATCTAAGTGGGAGTTCTTAAGTAATATGATTAAATTGAACTTAAATTTATCATGAACTTAGTCCTGGTAGTATTTTGCAAATTATGTTATAGATCAATAGCTCGCGTTGTTGCTTCCCTGTGTTTATTTTGATATGTTCCTAGAGAAAATTGTGTTGAAAGATGTTAGTAGCAATGATGCGGATTGGATCCGTAATCTGAGGTTTATCCTCATTGCTGCACAGAAGAATTATGTCCTTGATGCACTGCTAGGTGACAGACCTATTGCAGGAGCAGATGCAGACGTTATGAACGTTTGGCTAGCTCAATATGATGACTACTTGATAGTTTAGTGCACCATACTTAAATGACTTAGAATCGGGACTTCAAAGATGTTTTGAACGTCATGGACCATATGAGATGTTCCAGGAGTTGAAGTTAATATTTCAAGCAAATACCCGAGTTGAGAGATATGAAGTCTCCAACAAGTTCTATAGCTAAAAGATGGAGGAGAATCGCTCAACTAGTGAGCATGTGCTCAGATTGTCTGGGTACTACAATCGCTTGAATCAAGTGGGAGTTAATCTTCCAGATAAGATAGTGATTGACAGAATTCTCTAGTCACCATCACCAAGTTAGTAGAACTTCGTGATGAACTATAATATGCAAGGGATAACGGAAACAACTCCCAAGCTCTTCGTGATGCTGAAATCAACGAAGGTAGAAATCAAGAAAAACATCAAGTGTTGATGGTTGACAAGACCACTAGTTTCAAGAAAAGGGCAAAGGGAAGAAGGGGAACTTCAAGAAGAACGGCAAGCAAGTTGCTGCTCAAGTGAAGAAGCCCAAGTCTGATCCTAAGCCTGAGACTAAGTGCTTCTACTGCAAAGGGACTGGTCACTGGAAGGAGAACTACCCCAAGTGATTGGCGGATAAGAAGGATGGCAAAGTGAACATAAGTATATTTGATATACATTTATTGATGTGTACTTTACTAGTGTTTATAGCAACCCCTCAGTAATAGATACTAGTTCAGTTGCTAAGATTAGTAACTCGAAACGGGAGTTGCAGAATAAACAGAGACTAGTTAAGGGTGAAGTGACGATGTGTGTTGGAAGTGGTTCCAAGATTGATATGATCATCATCGCACATTCCCTATACTTTTGGGATTAGTGTTGAACCTAAATAAGTGTTATTTGGTGTTTGCGTTGAGCATGAATATGATTTGATCATGTTTATTGTAATACGGTTATTCATTTAAGTAAGAGAATAAATTGTTGTTCTGTTTACATGAATAAAACCTTATATGGTTACACACCCAATGAAAATAGTTCGTTGGATCTCGATCGTAGTAATACACATAATCATAATATTGAAACCAAAAGATGCAAAGTTAATAATGATAGTGCAACTTATTTGTGGCACTGCTGTTTAGGTCATATTGGTGTAAAGCGCATGAAGAAACTCCATGCTGATGGGTTTTTGGAACCACTTGATTATGAATCACTTGGTACTTGTGAACCGTGCCTTATGGGTAAGATGACAAAAACACCGTTCTCTGGTACTATGGAGAGAGCAATAGATTTGTTGGAAATCATACATACCGATGTATGTGGTCCGATGAATATTGAGGCTCGTGGCGCATATCGTTATTTTCTCACCTTCACAGATGATTTAAGCAGATATGGGTATATCTACTTAATGAAGCATAAGTCTGAAACATTTGAAAAGTTCAAAGAATTTCAGAGTGAAGTTGAAAATCATCGTAACAAGAAAATAAAATTTCTATGATCTGATCGTGGAGGAGAATATTTGAGTTACGAGTTTGGTGTACATTTGAAACAATGCGAAATAGTTTCGCAACTCACGCCACCCGGAACACCACAGCGTAATGGTGTGTCCGAACGTCGTAATCATACTTTACTAGATATGGTGCGATCTATAATGTCTCTTACCGATCTACCACTATCGTTTTGGGGTTATGCATTAAAGACAACTGCATTCACGTTTAGAAGGGCACCATCTAAGTCCGTTGAGACGACACAATCTGAACTGTGGTTTGGCAAGAAACCAAAGTTGTCGTTTCTTAAAGTTTGGGATTGTGATGCTTATATGAAAAAGTTTCATCCTGATAAGCTCAAACCCAAATCGGAGAAATATGTCTTCATAGGATACCCAAAGGAGACTATTGGGTACACCTTCTATCACAGATCCGAAGGCAAGACTTTTGTTGCTAAATTCAGAAACTTTCTGGAGAAGGAGTTTCTCTCGAAAGAAGTGAGTGGGAGGAAAGTAGAAAACTTGATAAGGTAATTGTACCATCTTCCTTATTGGAAAGTAGTTCATTACAGAAATCTGTTCTTGTGACTACTACACCAATTAGTGAGGAAGCTAATGATGATGATCATGTAACTTCAGATCAAGTTACTACCGAATCTCGTAGGTAAACCAGAGTGAGATCCGCACCAGAGTGGTACGGTAATCCTGTTCTGGAAGTCATGTTACTAGACCATGACGAACTTGCAAACTATGAAGAAGCGATGGTGAGCCCAGATTCCGCAAAATGGCTTGAGGCCATGAAATCTGAGATGGGATCCATGTATGAGCACAAAGTATGGACTTTGGTTGACTTGCCCGATGATCGGCAAGCCATAGAAAATAAATGAATCTTCAAGAGGAAGACGGACGCTGATAGTAGTGTTACTATCTACAAAGCTAGAATTGTCGCAAAAGGTTTTCGACAAAGTTCAAGGTGTTGACTACGATGAGATTTTCTTACTCGTATCGATGCTTAAAAGTCTGTCCAAATCATGTTAGCAATTGCCGCATTTTATGAAATCTAGCAAATGGATAACAAAACTGCAATCCTTAATGGATTTCTTAAAGAAAGAGTTGTATATGATGCAACCAGAAGGTTTTGTCAATCCTAAAGGTGCTAACAAAATAAGCAAGCTCCAGCGATCCATCTATGGACTGGTGCAAGCATCTCGGAGTTGGAATAAACGCTTTGATAGTATGATCAAAGCATATAGATTTATACAGACTTGCGGTGAAGCCTGTATTTACAAGAAAGTGAGTGGGAGCACTACAACATTTCTGATAAGTATATGTGAATGACATATTGTTGATCAGAAATAATGTACAATTATTCTGCAAAGCATAAATGAGTGTTTGAAAGGAGTTTTTCAAAGAAAGACCTCGGTAAAGCTGCTTACATATTGAGCATCAAGATCTATAGAGATAGATCAAGACGCTTGATAAGTTTTTTTCAATGCGTACATACCTTGACAAGATTTTAAAGTAGTTCAAAATGGAACAGTCATAGAAAGGGCTCTTACCTGTGTTACAAGGTATGAAATTGAGTAAGACTCAAAGCCCGACCACGGCAGAAGATAGAAAGAGAATGAAAGTCATTCCCTATGCCTCAGCCATAGGTTCTATAAAGTATGCCATGCTGTGTACCAGATCTATTGTATACCCTACACTGATTTTGGCAAGGGAGTACAATAGTGATCTAGGAGTAGATCACTGGACAGCGGTCAAAATTATCCTTAGTGGAATAAGGATATGTTTCTCGATTATGGAGGTGACAAAAGGTTCGTCGTAAAGAGTTACATCGATGCAAGTTTTGACACTGATCTAGATAACTTTAAGTCTCAATATGGATACATATTGAAAGTGGGAGCAATTAGCTAGAGTAGCTCCGTGCAGAGCATTGTTGACATAGATATTTGCAAAATACATACGGATCTGAATATGGAAGACCCGTTGACTAAAATTCTCTCACAAGCAAAACATGATCACACCTTAGTACTCTTTGGGTGTTAATCACATAGCGATGTGAACTAGATTACTGAATCTAGTAAACCCTTTGGGTGTTGGTCACATGGCGATGTGAACTATGTGTGTTAATCACATGATGATGTGAACTATTGATGTTAATCACATGGTGATGTGATCTAGATTATTGACTCTAGTGCAAGTGGGAGACTGAAGGAAATATGCCCTAGAGGCAATAATAAATTTATTATTTATTTCCTTATATCATGATAAAAGTTTATTATTCATGCTAGAATTGTATTAACCGGAAACATAATACATGTGTGAATACATAGACAAACAGAGTGTCACTAGTATGCCTCTACTTGACTAGCTCGTTAATCAAAGATGGTTATGTTTCCTAACCATGGACAAAGAGTTGTCATTTGATTAACGGGATCACATCATTAGTTGAATGATCTGATTGACATGACCCATTCCATTAGCTTAGCACCCGATCGTTTAGTATGTTGCTATTGCTTTCTTCATGACTTATACATGTTCCTATGACTATGAGATTATGCAACTCCCGTTTGCCGGAGGAACACTTTGTGTGCTACCAAACATCACAACGTAACTGGGTGATTATAAAGGTGCTCTACAGGTGTCTCCAAAGGTACATGTTGGGTTGGCGTATTTCGAGATTAGGATTTGTCACTCCGATTGTCGGAGAGGTATCTCTGGGCCCTCTCGGTAATGCACATCACTTAAGCCTTGCAAGCATTGCAACTAATGAGTTAGTTGCGAGATGATGTATTACGGAACGAGTAAAGAGACTTGCCGGTAACGAGATTGAACTAGGTATTGAGATACCGACGATCGAATCTCGGGCAAGTAACATACCGATGACAAAGGGAACAACGTATGTTGTTATGCGGTCTGACCGATAAAAGATCTTCGTAGAATATGTAGGAGCCAATATGAGCATCCAGGTTCCGCTATTGGTTATTAACCGGAGACGTGTCTCGGTCATGTCTACATTGTTCTCGAACCCGTAGGGTCCGCACGCTTAAGGTTTCGATGACAGTTATATTATGAGTTTATGAGTTTTGATGTACCGAAGTTAGTTCGGAGTCCCGGATGTGATCACGGACATGACGAGGAGTCTCTAAATGGTCGAGACATAAAGATTGATATATTGGACGGCTATATTCGGACACCGGAAGTGTTCCGGGTGATTTCGGAGAAAACCGGAGAGCCGGCGGGTTACCGGAACCCCCCCCCCCCCCCCCCCCCGGGAGAAGTAATGGGCCATATGGGCCTTAGTGGAGAGAGAGAGGGGCAGCCAAAGGTGGGCCGCGCGCCTCCTCCCCCCTGGTACGAATTGGACTAGGAGAGGGGGGGCGGCGCCCCCCCTTTCCTTCTCCCTCCCCACTTCTTTCCCCCTCCTAGTAGGAGTCCTACTCCTACTAGGAGGAGGACTCCTCCTTGGCGCGCCATAGGGGTCGGCCGGCCTCCTCCCCTTGATCCTTTATATACGGGGGCAGGGGGCACCCCTAGACACACAAGTTGATCCACGTGATCATATTCTTAGCCGTGTGCGGTGCCCCCTTCCACCATAATCCTCGATAATATTGTAGCGGTGCTTAGGCGAAGCCCTGCGACGGTAGTACATCAAGATCGTCACCACGCCATCGTGCTGACGGAACTCTTCCCCGACACTTTGCTGGATCGGAGTCCGGGGATCGTCATCGAGCTGAACGTGTGCTAAAACTCGGAGGTGCCGTAGTTTCGGTGCTTGATCGGTCGGGCCGTGAAGATGTACGACTACATCAACCGCGTTGTGCTAACGCTTCCTCTATCGGTCTACAAGGGTACGTAGATCACACTCTCCCCTCTCGTTGCTGTGCATCACCATGATCTTGCGTGTGCGTAGGAATTTTTTTGAAATTACTACGTTACCCATCAGCAAATCCTCCCAACAGCTAGATGTAAAGACGTGGTCAATCTTCTCGAGCGTGGGTCGCTGCCTCTCGTTGGACCATGTGTACCTTCTCCCATTCAAGTACATCTCACGCAGCTCCAGTTGGTTGAGCTTAGTTCGAAACCTTGCCATCATCCTGTGGTTTACCACATCATTGCTCTTGTCCTCGGGGTTAACCAAGAGGTTGAAATCCCCTACCACCGTCCATGGGCCAGCATGCAAGTCACGTATCTCCACCAGCTCCCGCATGAATTCAACCTTGGCCTCGCTTCCCTGAGGCCCATACACACCGGTTAGCCACCATTCGCCCCCCTCGATCGGCTTAACTAGTGCCGTGAGTGTGTTGTTCGTTCGGTGCGGGTTTGACACCGCCACCACAGTGGCGTCCCATGCAATCAAGATGCCACCCCGTGTGCCCACCGCTGGAAGGTAGAAGAAGTTCTCCATTCTATTACCGAGGCAATGCCTAACTAGTTCTGGGGCTACAACCTCCAATTTGGTTTCCTGGAAGCAAACGACAGCCGGGTTGGCCATAGCCACTACTTGGAGAATAGCGTTCCGCCGTGCCGGGGAGTTCAAGCCCCGCACATTCCACACGAGCATTTTGTATGGTTGTATAGCCATCGCAAAGGCCCACGTACCACCAAGGTTGGCAGTCAATGCCCTGCCTCCACCGGCTCCTCCTGCTCTTGCATCGGCAAGATGGACGCATCCCACCCAAACAGGGCGAGGATCGTGGCGATCTGCTCGCTAGTGAGCTGCTTGGAGAAGAGTTCCGCATACATGAGTAGAGTCTCATCCGTGATCTCCTCGCATTCGTTCGCCAAGCAAAGTCTTCTCATCAACACTCTCTGTTTCTTGGACGCCGCAGACCCTTTTCCCACGCCCCTGGCCAGACGTGCACTCCTCCTCGGGTTAGAAACAGGCGTCCTCCTCCTTCGTGACCTCTTCAAGTTCCCCGCTGGCGCACGGCTTGCCGGTCGCGCGAGAAGGGGCGTGAGCGTGCGACGTATCTCCTCGCAAAACTGGTTCAGCTGCTCCTGGTGCGGCACATCCAACCCGCGAGACCCCACAACGCCCTCACCAGGTACGTCCAGCGGCGAGATTGGCGATAGACTGACCATGCACGTAGTCACATCCATGCATGCATCCACCACGGGCCCTACCATGTTGCTGCCCATAGGAGAAAACCTCCTCAATCCCCAAGGCGGAGGTGGCCCCGGATAGGCCAGGCAGGCCGGACGAATCCTCCCCATCCTTGTATTGGTCCTCGGGCGGGAGGCGCGTGGGGTCATGGACAGACGTGGGGACGAGTACAGGGGTGTCCTGTAGGACTAGTCGGACCAAGTACATGGCTACTCCCTCCTCACTCCCATAATGTAATACGTTTTTTGATACTAATGTAATACGTCTTACATTTTTTAGGGGAGGAACCAGTGTTAAAATACGTCTTACATTATGGGACCGAGGGAGTAGATACCACACACATCATCTAAAGAAAATAGTACCTCTGTGTTTTGTACCTCCAACTCAAGATAAGTAAAACTTTCTGGAATATATTTATTTTATGTATATCCAACTCATTCGGCTCGAGAAAGGGGAAAATATCCAGTGCTACCATGCACGGGATGATACACTGCTCCAGGGCTGCACAGTGCGTCGGGCCTGAAATAAATGGGCACGATCAAGTCACTAAAGCATTTATATTATATGGCCCTTTGAAACATTTGCATCTTGCCGTTAGAAGTAACATGTCTTTGCAAAAACACTTTAGCTACTTGCAAGTTGCCTGAATTTTAAATTTGGATCAGTCAATTTCTTGGCCATTGATTTTTGCTCTGAGATTCGTGCTGAGTTTTTTTTCTGGCTGTGCTGTTTTTGTGTTGGGCCTGGTTTTTTCAACTGACACTATATTTGGGTCAGTCGATTTGCTACTGGGCCGAAGCCCATTAACTGTACGTTCCAGCCTCCTCTCTTTCCAGTCCGTTTATTTTATGCTTTTATGCTTTTCTGTTTTTATGTATTTTTGCTTTTTTTTTTGTTTTTCGTTTTTAGTTGATTTTTTTGGGGTATTTTTGGGATGTTGGGCGAATGTAAACATACACTCATAAATAATATGCAATATGTGCGAAAATTATTATATGATTATTTTTTGCATACTATAAAAGGTGCAATTTTAGATTGAAGTTGTGTGCAAGTTTTTTTTTAATTGTTATCTTTCTTCTTTAAAGGGTAATACTATTGCTACCGATTCATTGTTCCTTATTCCAAAAAAATTAGTTATTATTTCATTTTGTTTCTTCTTCAAGGGTAAATCCAATGCCACTAACTCATTCCTCCTAAGGAATTCTTTTTGCAAAAGTTCCACTATTATATGTTTATTCTTGTATATTTTTGAAAAAGTGCATTTTCTGAATATTGTGTGCAAATTATGTTGTTGTTTGTTTTATTTTTTAATTTTCTTTTCTTAAAGGCTAATACAAAACCTACTAATTTACTCTTCCGTAGCAACTTCATTATTTAGATTTATTTTATTTCTTCTTGAAGGGTGAGACAAATACCACTAATTCATTCCTACTTAGGAATCCTTTTTTTTGCAAAATTTCACTATTATATGCTTATTCTTGGATATTATTAAAAAGCGCAATTTAGGTGCAAACTATGTGCAAATTTTGTCATTATTTCTGTTGTTTTTTCTTTTCTTTTCTTTCTTCATAATTGTAATACCGATGCCATTAGCTCATTCTTCCTTAAAAACTTCATTATTTTCATTTAGTTTTAGTTTTATTGTCATTTTTTTCTATTGAAGGTTAATACTAATGCCACTAGTTAATTCCTTCTTAGGCGACTTCATTTTTTGTGAAATTTTCACAATAATGTGCTTAGTCTTTCATATTATAGAAGTGTTATTTCTGCATAAATTGTCTGTAGTTTTGTCATTGTTTTATTTTTTCTTAATGGTAATTCCATTCCCAGTAATTCATTATTTCTTAGAAAATATTATTATTTTGATTGGAGAAGTAGGGACGCCATGGATCAAATACCAATGCTTAATTCATCCGTTCTTTAGAAAAATTTCTACTTTTGCAAAAGTTACACTATTATATGTTTATTCTTGCATATTATAGCAAAGCGCAATTCATGTTTAAATTTTGGTGTTATTTTGTTTAGTTTTAAATTTATTTTTCATTCTAATTAAAGTGTAATACCAATGCCACTAATTTAGCCTTCCTTTTAAAACTTGATTATTTCAATTAGTTTTTCATTTTGTTTCTTATGAAAGGTAGTACCTATGTCACTAATTTATTCTACCTTATAAAACCTCGTTAGTATGGTTTTGAAAAAATATTTTCTTTCTTCCGAAATATTACCAATGCCATTATTTTTATTTGTTTTAGTTTTTTGCACTTCATTTCTTCTTTAAGGGCAATATCAATGTCCCTAATTTATTTCTTCTCACAAACTTCTTTTTTGCGAAAAATCCACTACTATATGTTTATTCTTGCATAATATAAAAATGTGTCATTTCTGTGTAAATTGTGTGCAATTTTTTTCGTTATTTGTTTTATTCCTTTTCCTTTTCTTTCTTCTTAATTGATAACACCAATTGCATGGTAATACCAATGTCACTAATTCATTTCTTCTTAGGAAACTTCTATTTCCTGCAAAAGTTCCATCAGATGTTTCTCTTGGACCTAAGCACTAAACTGAAACTGCCATACATAATTAGATCCTTTATAAGCACTAGTACTGACAACATACTGGGTCCAGCTGAATTACATGGCCACGGAGGCGGGCGCGGGCTAGGTAGATAGATAGGGTCCTCCTCCGTGTGCCGGGTGTGCGTGATGGTTAGCAGGTACTCACATCACACAGTCACGCTCGTGTCTTTTCCTCTTCTTCCAAGCCTCCTCCCGTGGGAGACTGGGAGGGAGGAAGGGGACCCGGTTTTGCTTGCTCGCCGCGCCATGCATCTTCTTCCCTTTTGCCTTCCCTTTTTTCCCAAGCCGCTTTTCAGCGCGTGTACGTGCATGGAATAGATGCACAATAGATGCGATCTAATCAGATTCAGATAGCGTCCGTCCACTATTATTATTAGGTCGTTGTTTGGTAGCAGCAATGCACTCACTGGACAACCCTTTTTCTAGAGAACGCGCACAACCCCTACTTGGCTACATGTGATAATGTGGTGTCCAGCAAAGCTAGATTGACAGGATGCCACGGTTATGTCTAAAGGCTACGATTAGTTGATTACGCTGCGTTGAACTACACATAGGTTCCACTGTAGTACGAGCTGACTACTGTCGACCAAAGTACTTAGCTACTGTAGATACCAAACACATCATCTCAAGAAAATATAGTCCGTGCTTTGTACCTTTGGCTGAAGATAAGAAGGTTCTAACTCAGGTCGACGAAATCTTCTTTATAGTAAAATCATGAGAAATACAGGATCCGTCAAAAACGTCTGGCGACGCCAATACAAGCTCAGAGCATGAACCTCGACCAGCAGCTTCATCGTGCTGAAGAACAACAGGGCCACGCCAGCTGCGGAAAGCCTACTGCATCCCTTCCAGCTAATAGATAAAACCGGCATGGCTGATTTTTAGACGAGGGCGCTGATTTATACAGTTTTTTCTTCTTATGCTGCAACAACAAAACCAGAATCTATCGGATGAGAGCACGCGATGTACAGCGGGGTAGATGTTCGCCCTGGATCTCTACGTCGGCACGACGACGTCGGGAAGCGCGGCGGCCGGCCCGTCGTCGTCGGGCACCTCGGCGTTCTTGGCGGGCTCTGTGGTCTTGCTATCTTCGTCCTGGAACCCCTGCTTGAAGAGGTCGTAGTTTGTTAGCTCGGCTGCCTTGAAGGGGCGGTCTCCTAGTACCCTGGTCAGATCGTCCTGGTGGAGGACCTCCTTCTCCAGCAGCAACTCAGCGATGAGAGCCACTTGTTCCTTCTTCTCCGTCAACAGTTCAACTGTCCTTTTGTAGGCCTTGGCAACCCATTCCCTAACCTCGGTATCGATGATGGATGCGGTTTGGTTGCTGTAAGGCTTGTTCATTTCAAAGCCATCCCCCCGCTGGGGGAAGGATAGAAGACCAACCTTATCGCTGAAACCATACACAGCAACTTGCGCATATGTCATCTTTGTAACTTTCTCCAGATCATTCTGGGCACCAGTCGAGATTCTTCCAATCAAAACCTGAATAAAAGAACACAAACAAAGCCTTTCCATTAGTGCACTTTCATCGGCAATATTGTGAATAATTTCACAGCCATCCATGCCATGTATAGTGAGCAAAAATACAACACTACACGAGGCGTTGGCTTGATACAGGGGATATTAATTATGGCGTATAAACATGTATTTTATGCAGTAACCTTAGGTTGCATATCCATATTTAAAAAGAAAAGATGCCTGGACTGCATGTAGAATAAATGTCAACATACCATGCAGTGGTGTATGTCGAGAAACTCGTGATAACAGTAAAGTATTTTTTTTCGAAACGGATAACAGTAAAATATTTTGATTTACCTAGGCCCGTCAAATTGTGGTAACATTGTGCATATTCACAGATTCACCATAATGGAAGTGGTGAATGATTAACCTAACAACTACTCCATGCATGAATGGATGCATGGAGTAGAATTACTGTCTTCTGATCTTGTCAGATGCAGCACTCAGAAATGACCATGCATTCATTCTACTCAAAACCCACATATTCACTTGAACAGCTGCTTTAGTGATGGAGACAATCCACCAATGGAGCTAAACAGTACAGATTTCGAGGGTTGCAAACGAATCTAAGATATTTAACAAAAATCTTCATCACTAAAAATACATAGGGAAGGGCATACCTCCTCTGCAGCTCGGCCACCTAACGTCATGCATGTCATATCAAAGAGCTGCTCCTTTGTCATCAAAAGATTCTCATTTGGTACATACTGTGCAAAGCCTAAAGCAGCTGTTCCACGGGGAACAATTGTCACTTTCAGAAGAGGCTCTGCATGTTCTAAAAACCATCCGGCAACAGCATGCCCAGCTTCATGGTAAGCAACAGTACGGCGCTCCAGTTTGCTAATTACCTGCAATCAAGTGACATGTAGAGGCCAGAATCAACATCAAGGGAAATATAAGATATAACAAGTTTCTATACAAAACAAGTTGCATTGTGTAATAAACAAAAAAATGTAATAGCTAGGGCACTCCCATGTAAAGTGTACTGCAGACAATCCTCCAATTAATAAATTTGTGATCCAACTTTGTCGCAAAATGGAGCATGAGGCATGCCAGTGCATGTAGAACTGTAGGTTTGTGCCCTCTCTTGCCCTCGTTTATTTAATTAATTCAACCCCTCAAACATTTACTTAGGTTTATCGTATTTCCAGAGCACTTAGTTGACTTCTGCTAGAAATCGAGCTACAACATGTAGAACTGTAGGTTCGTGCCGCTCTTGCCTTTGTTTATTTATTAATTCAACATCTAAAACATTTGCTTACGAGTACCCACGCAAAAGATGACCGCTCGTATTTCCATTGCACTTAGCAGACGTCTGCTAGAAACCAAGCCACACTTTTTATTCCATGTTCTTGGCCCACCAAGAACATCATTGCCATTGTGCCCAGTCGATATAAACTATAAAAAGAACATCCTATTTGCTCACATGAAAGCATCATAAACAAAGTGACAGAGTAATGTGTGAATTTTCTCCACAAGAAAGTGTGTAAATCAGGCATGTATCAACTTTCTTAGGTTGCGTATCCGTTTGCAACAGTAATACTATTACGAGAAAGAAATTGGCAAAATTTACCCTACAACTTTGGTTTCATTGGTCGCAATGGAACATGAAGTGTTGCCCCTCTACTCACAAATGATTAAAATAGCATTCTATCATGTTACCTTGTTTCTCTTCTCTAAACCACCAATAATCCTATCAATTGCAGACTCAAAATGCTGCATTGTAATCTGAGTTTCATCGGTTCTTGCGGCAATCAAAGCAGCTTCATTACAAACATTCGCAATGTCAGCTCCAGCAAACCCAGGTGTCAAAGCAGCTAGCCTTTGTGAAAAATATGTTGGGTCATTGTCCAGTTTAAGTTTTGTAAGATATATGCGGAATATCTGATCACGGCCCTTTATATCTGGTTTGTCAATTGTTATCTGGCGATCAAATCTTCCAGGCCTTAGCAGTGCCTTGTCAAGGATGTCAGGTCTATTTGTACCAGCAAGAACAACAACACCAGCAGTTGTACCGAATCCATCCATCTCTACAAGCAGCTGGTTCAAAGTACTTTCTCGCTCATCATTTGAACCAGAAAAACCTCCACGGCCTCTCGCGCGACCGATTGCATCGATCTCATCAATAAATACAATACTGGGTGCACACTGCCGAGCTTCTTGGAATAAGTTTCTTACCCTGGATGGTCCAACACCTACAAACATTTCCATGAAATCGGAACCAGAAATGGACATAAAGGGCACACCAGATTCTCCTGCTGTAGCTTTAGCAAGTAGAGTCTTTCCAGTTCCAGGAGGACCTACAAGCAGAGCACCTTTGGGTATCTTAGCTCCCAACTCTTCATACTTCTTGGGATTTTTAAGGAAATGCACAAACTCCATTATTTCTTGTTTAGCTTCATCACAGCCTGCTACATCCTTAAAAAACACCTGCACAAACCAAAGAGAGGGAGCTGTCAGGGAGATTCAGCCAATATCGTGTAAACCAAAAGCTATGCTACTGCAAATCAAAACAATGGGGACTGTTGGAGCTCCAGAATCACTTTTCAGTAGACCTAAATATTTTAGTTGCCTCTTCAATGGAGTATAAAAGGAACATTAAGAGAATGATACAGAACAAGAAAGAACTAACCTTATTTTTAGAATTTTTGTCCATCTTTGTTACTGTTGCTTTCCCAATGTTAAAGATACCACGGCTACCCTTCCCAGGACCACCTCCAATATTAAATCCACTCTGCATCCTTTTCCCCATAAAATATAGTAGTCCAACAAGGAACGCTGTTGGGGCAAATCTCATCACTTCTTGGAACCAATTTACTTCAGCAACATAAGTTACTGGAACATAATCATGTGAATCTATACCCAGATTTTCCTGGGCTTCCTCTAACTTTTCTTCAAACGACTCAACACTTCCAATATTGAAGAAATACTTGTATTTGCTGGGAGCCTGTCTGCCTGGAACATCAACGGTCGTAATCTGTGTATCAGTATTTTGGCTTTGGCCGTTCGTCTGTGGTGTAGTCCTGACGTAGACCTTTGCCACTGATTTATTTGAAACAACAATACGATCAACCAGGCCAGGTTCCAGTAACTTGTTCTTGAATTCTTGGAAGCTTATCTGCAGAAATTACAAGTACAAGATCTTTTCATAACCAATAAACTAAAGATTATGCAACGTCCATACATTCAAAGTGAACAAATATAAAAATCAAAAATGAATGCCAAAATTATAATTAATAAAAACAAAAACTAATAGTTCTGAAACTGGCATTTGCATTCGAAGGTAAGAATAGAAAACTACTCCCTCCGTCCGGAAATACTTGTTATCAAAATGGATAAAAGGGGATGTATCTAGACGTATTTTAGTTCTAGATACATCTCTTTTTATCCATTTTGATGACAAGTATTTTCGGAAGGAGGGAGTACAAATATAAGGTGCACGTTAACATATCGCCACACCAGGTAAACATGTGTACAAGCAAGAATTAATTAGAGAGAACAACTTATAGAATTAAACATCATCTACTCTACAAAATAGTATATCATCTCTATGGACATCTTTTTGCAAGCATGCCGCCTCACATATTGCATATTGATCACAGTGTGCTACCTGTTATCTCGTGTAGGCACACATTACTTAAACATCTACAGAGAAAGGGTGGGTATTTTCTCTGCCATTTATCAAACCCATGAGAAGACCACATGGTGAGAAATACGGTCCTGCTATCTGCTGCTGCTTGTCACAATTATTGGTTAATAATGCTAAAAGAATCTCCAAATTTGATTGGAGGTGGCAGGTACAAACAGCTTGTATAGTCCTTTTATGGTAGCAAAAAAGTTTTCTATTTTCCTGGGGTTCTCGACACATGGTAATGATTTAGGGATTCGACAAAAAAGCAAATATATTTGACAACAGAACAAAATCTCGCAGAATTCTTTTTGTCAGAGTAAACATATTAGTGAACGGTTAAAAACACTTGATGGCCAATTTGGCTGAAAGGGGATGAAAACTACCTCCTTCTGGTCTGATGAGCTTGAAGACAAGGATGAGAACATGAGGCCTAAAAGCAATAGAGGTCCCAAGAAGTTCTGCAGCTGCTTGAAAGTACCATCCTGGAAATTCCATTGACCATCTGTATCGGATTCCTCTGCATATCAGAGAATTGCAATTTCATCACACTTGATGTTTTTTTTAGCTTGGAACATTTCATCACACTTGAAATTGGCAGAACTTGAAACTGACAAGTTAAACTACCATCGGATATGGTTGTGACCAATGCATTATCCAGTTATATCCTATTACCTTCGTCCCAAATTACTTGTCTTAGATTTGTCTAGATACGGATGTACCTAACACTAAAATGTGTCTACATACATCCGTATCTAGACAAATTTAAGATAACTAATTTGGTACAGAGGGAGTATCATTCCATTGTTACATCAAAACTGCCTAGCACTCATAGGGCAAGGAGATCATTGGCGTACATAGTTAACCCATCTTGTTGGCCAAACACATTCAGTAAGCCCACTTTGTTGATAATAGTGTGTCGTAAGTGAATAATTCGCTGGACTCAACACAAACTTCTCTACACGAACAAGATACACGGATGAGAAAGGCGGCGACTTACGCTTGGAATCCTTGTTGCTCCCATCCCCTTTGGGCGCCTCCTTCTTCCCCTTGGGGTAGTAATTCTCGTAATCTGAAAGCACAAAAGGATGCATATTTCAGCAGCGCCGGGAGACACGAGACCCAGACTGACCCAAAAACAAGGCGCGACGGCACTCACTCTTCTTAGAGCCGCTGCAGAAGAGCCTGCGGAACTGCGGGCTGGCGAGGAGGTACCTCCACTCCGAGGTCTTGACCGCGGCAGGGCTCCCCAGCGACGCCGTCAGGTACCCGCGGACGAGCCCCAGCGCCCCGGCGTCCCCGCCGTGGGCCGGCGGGAGCGGCGGTGAGGGCGGCGCCCGGAGCCCGCCCAGGGAGAAACCCTAACGAACGGCAGAGAAAAAAAAAGGTCAGACCTTTGTGAGCCTGGCCCACCCGGGCGCGCGGGGGAATCGGAGAGAGAGACGGCGTGCGGGGGCGGGGTCGGGGGCTTGCCTGGCGCGGGCGGGAGGAGCGCGCGGACCGGGCGGCGGCGCGGGCGAGGGAGGCGAGGCTCATGGCTGCTGCTAGGACCACGACGGCGCCGCGCGCATGGGGCGGGGGGATCCGGGCGGGACGAGCACGAGATGCGTTCCGCCGATGTGTCCTCCTTCTCCTCTTCTTGTTCCGATTGAGTGCGCCGTGTGGATGCCTGGACTGGAGGTGGAGGTGTAGGGGGCGCCGCGGCGGCGAGGGTGGGGGGAAGGGCTCCTGTTTTTTACCGGGGCGAGACCGAGACGGGGGGGAGAAAGGAAACGAGATGCGGCTGCGGTTTCGCTCGGCTCGACCGACGACGCGGTCACGGGATTGCCGGGGGTGGGTAGTGTGTGCTGCGTGGGCTCCTCCCGCTGGATAAGACCGAGTTTACCGGCCGGGTCCGGGCCCGGGCCCAGCCGTCACCGACCCGTTCGGAGGGAGAGAGGCTGGCGTGGAGTCCCCCATCGATCAGATTCAGGATGTGGACGAACTTGTTTCCGATGGTCGCCGAAAAAGAAAGTCGTTTGTTTCCGGGCGATGAACCGCCTGCTTGTTCGACACTGCGGCCCAGATTAGTTTTTTGTTTCTGTTTACAATACGTATACAAAGGGAGCTGACCGCGAGATAGGACTCCAAGCAGTGGTAGAGCAACATAAATATCAGCTGCTTGATTGTGACTTAGACCGATCATATTTCTTCACCTTTTTAGGTGGGTACGAGAGGCGATGCGAGCTGAAACGTGGCAGGCCAGGGGTCCAACTGTTGATCTTTCTGAAGAAAGGAAAGTGGGAACGAGATACCCTTTTGCATAGGGCAATTCATCTAGAAAACGAGATAGCAGCATGTGACAGAGACAGCAGGATTGGTTAATCGGCCGCGTTCGATGCTCTCGCCACTTCAAGGATCCATCTTGTTCCCCAAGAAAGGCTGACGCTTAATTAGTGAGGCGGACTTGGTTTGCCGGGAATCAAACGCATGCGGCAGGGAGCGAAAATAGCAAAGCAGTGACGTTCCTTTGCCTCCCAGGGAGGCACAAGCAGAGCTGCCGTATCTGCCTTTTTGTGTGCGTGCCGCAGCTTTTTTAGGGTGTGATTGATAGGGTGCATGAGGATAAAAGCTTCCAATCCAACCTATTTTTGCTTATTTGGTAGGGTGCATGGACTCAACTGGCTATGCCCAGCTGATGCAAAAAAGAGTCCTCAGTCATGCTCATATAGAGGGTGCATGGAGGCAGCCATGCTCGCCCCGACCCTCGTCCCACCCACCAGACCACGTCTAGACATTTTAAATTTTTTAAAAAAATGTTCATATTTCCAAAAAAATTAAAAAATTAACAAATATCCAGGATTTCAAAAAAAAGAAAGAATTGAGAAAGTTCAGAAATTCAGAAAAGTAAAAAAATCAGAATTTCATTTTTTGAAAAAAAATGAAAAAAATGTTCAGAATTTTAAATTTTATTTGAATTTTCAAAAATTGTTCATAATTTCAAATTTTGATTTAATTTTCAAGAATGTTCATAATTTAAAATTTTCAAAAAATGTTCAGAATTTCCAAAAAATAAAAATGTAGAATTTCAAAAAAAAATAAATTTTTACTAAAAGTTCAGAATTTCGAAATATATTTAAATTTTTGTTCATGTTTTTTCAATTTTGTACACCATTCAAAAAATTTATTCAAAATTTGAAATTGTTCAGCATGTCTAAACACATGCAGGCTGCCAAACAAAGTCTTAGCTCACCATGTCTCAGTGCATACACCGCTGCCAAACAACAGCAAATGCATGGACTCAGCATGTTTTAGAGGAGAACAACTAGGATAGGTCCATACATGCTACCAAACATACCCTTAGAGCATCAACAGCCGGACTTGCAAATTCGACCTCTCAAACGCTCGTGGACGCCCCTGCGGACATTGACCGGTCAAGCCTCAAATTACTCATCTTACGACCGAACACCTCAATTAGCATATCTCAAATCCATACAAACCCATGCACCTATGTAAACGATGCTACATCGCCCGGCTACTACTCCCTCTGTCCGGAAATACTTGTCATCAAAATGGATAAAAAGAGATGAACTCTTTTTATCCATTTTGATGACAAGTATTTCCGGACGGAGGGAGTACAACATTACCATTGGACCATCAAAATTTGGCATGTTTGGCTATGATGGAGAAGATTATCCATGGCTGCCCTTGCCAACAGCCCTTCCTGGCGCCCTTGCCGTGCTTCTCGTGGAAGTGCCGATCAAAGACGTAGTAGGGATCGAGTCGGATCTGCTCGTTGCCTGAGCTGTCCTCACCATCGTTGTCCAAGCTTAACTAAGCGGTCGTGAGCCGCCGATAGGATCTATTTGCCATCGTTGGCACGCACCATACAAACGTCTACTCCTCCTATTCACAATCTCTACTATCTCTACTATTAAAGGAGAATCGAAGATCGTGATGGTTCGACCTTCACGGTCGCCTCGCTCCCCTCCACCCCACCCTCCTACGATTTCTGAAAAATCGGACTGCCTTCCCACCCCTCCGCTCATGAAAAAAAGAAAAAAAAGTAAAGCAACGCACGTCCCCACGTCCCCGTATCCCACCTCCCACTCCCTTCCCCCAAATCCCTCACTCTCAATTCCCTATTCTCTCCAGAGAGGAATCACCGCCGCCGACCTCCTCCCGCCTACAGCGACCTCGAGCGGCAGTGCACTGCAGCCAAGCTAGATTGGAGTGGTGGATCCGCACCCTTGACATCTCATGAAGTCCATGAGGAGGGCGACGACGGCAACGACGAGCGATGGCGACGCGGAAAGGGCATGGCGACCAGGAGCGGCGCGTCGACGACAACGACAAGTGACAGCCGAGATAATGCTAGCTCCACCACATCGACCCCCATTGTTGGTCTCCAATAGTCTCCGTCGGCCCCCGCACCGCGAGCCTCACGCCAGCGGGCTGCGTGCTCCCCGTGTTCGAATCTGCTCTCGGCATAGTAAGAGGGGAGCTGAAGGGGTTTGCCGCGTAGCCGGTTGCCGCATGATTCTAAGCTTCTTGTTGTTTGTCGTGTAATTTAATTTGTTTGTTTTTAGTTGGGAATCGGAGCAGGTGTGGCAGAACGACATCGATCTCCTCAAGCCGTCGGCGGGTCCAGAGAAGCTCAACTCATTCCTCATGGTACGTGCGCATCAGACCACATAGGATGTGGGTGAAACATGCCTTTCCGTTCAATTGAGTTTTCTCCCAGCCCCAGATTATGTGTTGTCTTTGTGTTCCTTCTCTGCATGATGCAAGTGCCACGGCTGCTTCAACATGTAAGAGCATGGTCTTTTCTCCGCTTTAGTCACGTGATCCTAAATAATTGCTTGTCGGACTTAACTACAGAGCAATATCATGTTTCCTTTCGGGTATATGTTTGTCCAAGAACAGGTATTGTTAATTTGTTATGTGCAAAATGGTGGCATTACCCAAATATCTTTGTCCTATTAAATGACATGTGATCAACATTATTCATGCAAACTGAGAAGCAGCTCATCTGGTCCTCTATGTATGTGATTATGTTGATAGATAATGTTACAAAGTTAGTTCAGATTATCCTGAAGCATGTCGCTCTCTGTCAGAAGTTAAGCAAGGTCATCATTCGTGAGGTGGGAGTATGGTTGATTTGATTACTCCACTAGTGGTTGGGGCGCCACCCGGTGGCGCCGCCTGAGAGAAAGTTGGGCGGTGCCAGGTAGGAGGCGCCCCTTTCACTTTCCTAGCATAAAATTAATAATGCACATTACAGAGGTGGTTTAGCAAGCTCTTCCCCCAGAGCAAACCCAAAAGGGGAAAACAACAGCCCAAAACACCCTACAGGCCTTCACGGCCAGCAACAACAAGAACAAGTGCATTGTGCTGTCATTAGGGTTGATCTTCCCCAACAGGTCATGTATAAACAGAAGGGAGCTTACACATCAGTGGCCTGAATACTCTCTCTTTCATGATCTAGAGCATCAACAACTCCAAGGTTGACAAGGGCACCCTGCTTGATCGCCACTGCCTGCTCGTCATCGAGCCTGAAGATTTCTCGGAGCGCGACAATGTCCTGCAGCTTCAGCTACTCCTTCAACTGGTTGGCAAGAGCATCCAAGGCAGCCTCAGTGACGTCCTTGCCATTTTTTTATGACGCCCAGGCCACGGCAAACCAAATGTGCATTAATCTTGAATGGTTATTGTTCCTTGAGGTTGCTGGCTCTTACTCAGCTTTGACATATGTCCATGTAAAAATGATCATTCAGAACTCATAACGATTCATAAACATATATGTGATTTCAAATCTAACGCTCCTTGACATTGTAGGCACCATAGTGGACTAAGAAAGTAGGACTCTCTTACTTATGAACTAAAGCTAACTAAAGATCTGACTATATCTCTCTCCAAGCTTGCGAAGCTATGCAAGTGCCGCACTTTATTCCCACGGTTTCTTTACTACATATGCACCTACTTTTTTCTATGCTTACCTATAGCTCGATTAATATATACAAATTACACATGTTGAAAAGACAATGTTCAAATGTTTTATGAAAATTTAGTTATGTACTGAATATATTCTCCACGGTATATAATACTCAAAAAAGTAATTGCATGGATAAAAGTGAATTGCAGATCTTATTGCTTACCATCACATGCAATGCTCCAATTTCTCAACATTATGAAGATGTGTGAGCAGCCAAAAAGAAATAGCATACCAATGTTACTATGACTGAATTAATTAGGGGAGGACAACTAAAGATACATTGTTCTACCCCGAAATTTTTGACATGAATCACTAATCTTTGGTATTGAAACTAGGTACTTCTCGTCATAATCAAGTAACGGTTGGCCACCTGAAATTGGAAGGAGGCCGAAGCACAAAAATAGACAAACCACTTTTTTGCACCACATGATTATAGTAGCATGTGTCAGTATACTGACCTACAAAGAAGTGAAAAACCAAAACTAATCTGACTTTATAAAGCACAAATAAAGATCTCTACGGGTAACACTAAATCAGATTTCATTTTTATTAACATCACCTCATGGTTAATAAAACGACCAAAGAAAGGGAGCCCCACCTCATGGTCGCAGCAACTGCTGGTCAGAGAGCATCTCCATCTTGCCCGTCGTCAGGTAGTTGGCCCACTCCAATGCCCAGACGCGCTGAACGACCAGCATGATTCGCAAGAACCGTACAAAATGAACAAGTTCAGGCACAGGGGCGTGCTAGTGTACAATCAGTGAATGTGAATACAAGATTTATAATTTGCAGAAGCATATAAATATATTCTGATTACATAAACATACCTAAACCACAGGCTTCTTCAGACTTCCCAATATCCAAGGGCGACAGTGCAAGATCTAGTTGTACAGGGTTCTTAATCATAAGTGACATAGCAAGAAATACTTCAGATTCACAGCATAAGGAAAGATAAGAGCTAAAACAGAATTAATTCCTTGCTCCAGCTCCAAAAACAGAGCAGATAATGCAAACTGTCTGTTGAAAGTGGATTGGAAAATGAACAGGATGCAGATGTACTTTCATTGAAACGACATACCTAATGAGAGCAGGACAGTGGACAATTATGTTCGTTCTAATCAACAATCATGAGCAAATCCTAAGCAAACAACTTTGCAATTCCTCCCAGTGGGAGGCCAATTTCGAGAACTTTAATTGATACTTTACCTCCATCTCAGCAAGACGAGCGAGCTATAAAAATTAGATAAGAATAGACCTGGTAATGTAACCGGTATGAATTGAAATCTGGAAGGCATTACAATGTGTAGGGTTCATGAAGACATGGGATCATAATGACAAAAGCCAATGATAATACACCGAGTAGTGGGATACAGTTTTGCTGAAAAATTATCAAGACGACAGTACAATCCTTGAAGATTTGATTATTGTAGCTGAACTTTGAACAGAGTTAGTGCTTGAATCTAATACTCGGAAAATTAGTATATAAACTGTCTGATTACAATGATCTAAGAGGTGTTCCGCGCCAAGGAACTAATTAATAAATTTCAACACTATAAGAGCACATTTAAACTGAAATACTTACTGTTCCATGTCATTCTCCTCTGTAAACTTGTCCAAACGATCCTGAAACACCAAAGATTGTAGAACATGTGACATCCCTGGAAAGCAGGACCAGGTTATGACTTTAGAAGGGTAGTAAGTGAAGAAGAAGAAAGCAAGAAGACCATATCTCATAATAGTACAAACTGAAGAAGAAAATAAAAATTCTCAGATGTAGCAGGAAAAATTGGTATGGGTGCTTACTGCGTACAGAAGATTACCATTTGTCTTCTCGCATCCAGTTATGCCAGCCTGTTCAGATGCAAATCTATAGTCAAAAGGGGCAAAACATTGTAGGGCCTGAAATAGATAAGTGGCGCTGATTACGTCAGGTAAACTAGTGCAATTTGCACCGCAAACGAATAGAAATCAAACCCTAGCAGCAGGGACCGCACTAATCAAAACGAAGACTACAAGTGTAAGGATAGAAGGCATTGTTTACCTTGGCTACGGCTGCGGCTAGGTTGGCGATGACTTTGCTGTTGCAGATGTTAGTGATGAGGTGTTCGTAGATAAACTCATTATATCGCGATGCATATCAGAAAGAAATTGAAATCAATCAGATGGCTAGAAACAGAGACATGAAAGATGCTTATTGCACTGATAAGCACATATGAACACATGGGCAACAGGTTTATATTACAGATACTTTAGTTGATTCAGAAGCAATGACACTGTCCAACAGTATAGTCTCAGCGATGAAGGACATTTCTTCACCGGATCTCTGAAAACATCAATTTTTACAGAGAGGTAATTATGTGTATAAACAATATGGATGTATTTTTTGATAAAGAACAGGAACACAAACCAAATAAATAGTATACAGGTCAAAAAAATATCTGAGAAACAAAGATGCATTGTTACAAGGTCGCTGACGTGTGTTTGGCTAGCTAGATGGTGATCCTGACTTTGTGCTCAGTTTGGTAGCTGGAGACGATATTGCTGGTCGTAGCGGTTAACGGAATAGAATGTACTCAATCAAAAAACGCACATTTATACCCTGAGTCCCTGATGCAGGAGCATTGCTCACTGATGTTTATATTTTAGATTTACATGTTAATATTTTGATCTTATATAACCTTCACATATTTTTAAGATACTTTTCTTAATGGAAACAAGTAAACAGATACTTAGCTTGTAATTAAGTATAAGTAAAGTGATACGAAGTCAAAAGAGCATAATCTGATGCACATGAATATATAATTAGCAACCATTACAAGTTACCTGCTTAACACAAACAAAAAGGAATAGCATGCCTTTAGGATAATTAGCAAGATACCTTAGAAAGAGGTAAACTAATCCACACATGAATCGATCACTAGTTCACTACAGCACCGCATACTTGAAAAGCAGGATACCTAAAAAAGGGGCAAACCAATGATCGATCAGTAAATGCTACGAAACGGTGTAATCTAACCTTACATCATAACAACCTTGAATTGTACAGTTTAGAAATAAGTAGTAGCTCACATCTCAGAAGGCTACTATCATGTACAACACGCGGGTGATTTACCTTAATAAGCTTATACTCTTTGCGTGAATGATTTTTTGCGTCTTCTGTTGTTCTTATTGTTTCTTTCAGTTCTTCAACCTTCTGATACCTCGCCCTCTCCTGATCTATTCCTCTTGATGACACAGATTCAAGTTTCGTCACCTGGTTGTGCAAGGCAAATTAAGTCTGATGATAGGCTTTGGATATGAAGCAAAGAATTAGAGTAATCAGTAAATGCATTGTGAATAGAAGCTGGATCCTGCGAGACACATGCACATGGCCACCGATGGTGGAGATGAATGGGGATTAGATCCGTGGTGGCGGCGTCCTCCCATTGATCGAAACCACCACCGGCACCTTCTCCTCCCATCTGCTCCTCCGTCGGCTCCTTGCCACTGCTACTCAGGGTAAGACCGGAGGATCGGAACATAAATTTATACCCAAAAACAAACATGTCATCGTTCTTTTATTAGTCTCAACTACGTACAGACTACTGCACAAGATTTCCATTGCCCCGAACATTAGTACAGCAGCCCGAAGTGCAAACAAAGGACCTATATGGTCCAAAGGTACAACAGAAATCTGATTTGCTCATATTAGCATGTAAGAAATGTAAAGGATGCATGTTGGAGCTGGATCAATGTCAAACTAAAAAAGTTCAAATGAAATGTATGTGTCTGAAACATCAAAATTGTCTCCAAATCATGCAAAAATTGAATTGTTTCATGTGAAATTCCTTAACAAAAACTCATTACCTTGCAATTAGTGTTGTACTTGAGTTCTTTTTGAGTCAACCAGATTCCTGGTTCCCTAGTACTACAAGGCTATCACAATCATTGGACGAGTGCAAGGAATAGAAGTGTAAGAATGTGTGAATCCACACGTTTATTTAATTTAGTACATCCCAAGTTGCAGATCTAACAACCTGGTGTCCTACACTCCTACTACGTAGTATGAGCTGCAAAGCACTATTCATTGACCACATTTTATAAAACATCTTGCAGGCACATATACAAAGACGATAAAATCTAGAGAGAGATGGTAGTCTGTATTGTAAAGCAGGAATGGGAGAGGTCCGGCATCTCGTCTTGCCATGGCCGCTTGCACCTCGGGTTCCGTAACGCTGCCATCTAATGGAGAGAGAGAAAGACACTATTAGGAAAAGGGTTAAAGATGAAATTGACACTAATGGCGCACCAGAAAAATGGTGCACCACTACTATTTACTAATGGCGCACCACGTGAAGATACGCCATTAGTGTGTAAGACAGTAATGGCGCACGAGGCACAAGGTGCGCCACTAGTAATAAAATGTTTTTTTTTCATTTTTTCAAACATACTAATGGCGTATTCGGATAAATGTGCGCCATTAGTAGTTAGAACTACTAATGGCGCACCAACCGTTGAGTGCGCCACTACTGTATTCTTTTTTTTTTTTTACTTTTTTGCAAAACTACTAATAGCCACCGTCGCATAGTGCGTCATTACTAGTTTAAACTAGTAATAGCGCACTGTGCCACGGTGCGCCATTGGTATAAAAATTATTTTTAATACTTTTTTGAAAACTACTAATGGCGCATGTATGTGTGATGCACCCTCCCCTGCTCCACCGCCGCCGACGAGCACCCCCGCACCCGCCCCCGCTCCACCGCCGCCAACGAGCACCCCCCGCACCATCTCCCCCGCTCCACCGGCCGCCGCCGCCGACCCCCCGCACCCTCCCCCACTCCACCGCCGCCGACGACCCATCGCACCCTCCCCCGCTCCACCGGCCGCTGACCCCCGGCCCGCACCCTCCCCCACTCCACCATCGCCGACGACCCACCGCACCCTCTCCCCCGCACCTCGCCAGATCCGGTCCCCCTCGCCGCCGAACACCCCCCGCACCATCTCCCCTGCTCCACCGGCTGCCGCCGCCGACCCCCCGCACCCTCCCCCACTCCACCGCCGCCGACGACCCACCGCACCCTCCCTCGCTCCACCGGTCGCCGCCGTCGACCCCCGGCCCGCACCCTCCCCCACTCCACCGTCGCCGACGACCCACCGCACCCTCTCCCCCGCACCCTCCCCGGCCCGCTCCACCGTCACAAATGAATGCAACTAAAATTGCAAAAAAACAAATTTGATTATATTTTCAAATAAAAAATTTGGTGATATTTTAAAATAATAAATTTGATGATATTTTTTCATATTCATAAATATTTTCAAATAACAAATTTGATGATATTTTTTTAAAAAATTATTACTTTTTTATAAAAAATATTACTGTTATGATTTAAACAAGTTTGAACATATTTAAACACAAATAAATATCAAAGAGCATTTTAAATGCAAACAAAAATTGGGGAGCCTGGGAATCGAACCCAAGACCTTCTAGTGTGTGTGCTACGTGCTGACCAGTCGGACTAGTGGGCGTGTTCTAATGGAGATAGGGTTAGATGGAATATAATCTGACCAGTCGGGCTAGTAATTAAAACAAAATTCTAATGGCGCACCAGGGGGAGGTGCGCCATTAGAATCGTCGTACTTATGGCGCACTAGGGGGAGGTGCGCCATTGCTAACCCTCCCCCACTCCACCTATTCGCCTCGCACTATGTGGCCTCCCTCCCTCGCCAGATCCCCCACTCGACCCCAAACGTACGCCGCCGCCCCCTTGCTCCGCCCCCTCCATCCACCGCGCCTGCACGCCGTCGGCGCCGCCACCGCCGCTGTGGTCTTGCGCTGCCCCGACGCCGCCGCCCCGACCCCCGCGGGACTCCACCCCCGCCGCCCCCGTGCCCCCCGAACGGGATCGGCCGAGCGCGCGCCGCCCGCTCCTCTCCTCTCCTCCTCCCTCCGACGAGCAAGGGCCTCCTCCGGCCCCTGCAGCAGCCGGCGAGCGCGGCCCCGACGCACCCACCCCGCCTGCCCCTGCCGTCCTCCGCCACCGGCCCCTGCTCTCCTTCGACCGCGGTGAGCGAGGACCCGGACGAGCTCGGACCCCGACCCCGACCCCTTCGCCGACCCCGACCCCGACCCCTCCGGCGACCAGGTACCTCTCCTCCTTCCTCCTTTCTCCCTCTCTCCACCATTCCCCATTCCGCTGCTGCCTCCGGCGGCCGCTCGCTGCCTTGCACACCCGCGCACGCACCTAGCCGTGCCGGCCCTGCTTGCCGTCCCGCACGCGCCCCTACGCCTGCCTGAGCTGCTTCTGCTTACTGTACTGCTAGCTAGCTTTTCAATTTTTACATTGACTAACCTCCTAGACAGACCCTAATCTGTGGTTAAACAACTGGTAAAATGACTGAATAAAATATGAGTAGGTAGTATATGATCAATAGGCAATACTAGTGGATATTAGGCCTTTTTACAAGCAATAATAGTGGGTGATGTACCTGGATGTCTGTGGGCGATGCTCTGGTGGTATGTATGATGTCTCCGCTTTTTTTGAGATTGCTGCTGCTATCTCACCAGATTATATGTAGTGTGTCATTCTTGCTATGGTCATGTAAGAGAAATGCTTTGCCTTGCTAATTTTACCATGAGATTTGGGGTAATCAGCTAGTTCTGGTCAAAGCAAGTGGTTTTCCTGAGCTATGCCTTGGTTAGAAAATGATGCATGATGGTTTGTTTAGAAGAGGAATAATCCGAGGATAGCACGTATCATGGGGTCAAACCTGGGACCCCTATTGTAATTTGATTTTGATTATTAATTTTTCTGTGAGCAGATGAATTACAATGTTTGTGTTGTAATGAAACTTGAGCTGAAATAGAACTTGACAGCCTATACAGTGAATATATACAGTCATTGTAATTTTTGGGAGTAATTTTTGGTGTCAAATCACTCAAGCAGTAACTGAATTTTTAAACTGAACTTGACACAATACTATTCAGTTAATTTGCTTGGACAGTAGTATGTATGCTCATCACTTTATGTATGGTGTTATGCACTCTTATCTCTGTTCAGTTGACTAATGAAGCACTAGGCTCATCCATGGTACAAGTTCACCTGTGAACACTTGAAATTAGTCAGGACATCCCGTACCGATAGATGTAAATTGTGTCCAGTAGGCTTTGAAGCACCGGTTTTTCCTGTTTCTAACTCCGAATCTGATATAAACCATACTGTTGGCATAAGTGGTCTTTTGTATATGTGCTGATGCTTTGTTAATATAAAGCTATAGATGATGTTGTACTTGTGATGATGCTACTTGTGATCTTCTGAAATGACCCATTGGCGACTTCATTACGCAGGGATATGATATTGCAGGTACCCCGAGAGGCCCTTGAGTTTGCCGGAATGTCGATTAACTTCCGTTCCGGCAAATTCGGGTACTCCATATGTCCTATTTTCAGCAAAGGTCATGCTGAAATTTTCCGTGAATTTTAGCATGACTTTGCTAAAAATAGGACATATGGGGTACTTGCGACTAATGTTGATTATCTTCTGCTCAAAATTTATGCTGCTATAATGTTGTAAGGGTACTAATTGGTCTCTTCTGCTGCTTATCAGAGATGGGGGGAAGCAGCCACCGCCGCTCTGCCTCACCGGAGTACGAGTTGGATGCTTTCGAGTTCTTCACTATCATACTTTCTTCTTCAGTATCAGCCACGAGGCAGGTATATAAAATGAGAGATCTCCCCTTCACCCATCTCATTATGATAACTCTGTTGTTTGCTACATCACTCCTTGTCCCAAATTGCAGAGGCTACCTGACGCTTTTATGAAGATGCTGGGTGAAGATCCGCCAGATAATGTGAAGCTCCGACAGGCCGACAGCGGGGTTCGCAGGCTGTGGGACGTGGAGTTGGTGATCGAGGAGGGCCACATGTAACTGTGTCGTGGCTGGGAGAAGTTCTACAGTGCCTACGACCTGCGGACCGGGTACTTTCTTCTCTTGAGGTATGACGATGACGCCACAATGCTCATCGTGAAGGTTTTCAACAAGACTATGTGTCGCATGCGCTACACTGAAGACGAAGATGCCAGTGTGTTCTGCCTCTTCTTATTCCTCCATATTTGGCTTTGTCTCACATCGATTGTTAGCAGTCATTGTTGCATTTGGACAGGCAATGGGAGCAGCAGCAGCGACACTGGCTACAGCCAAAGCAGCAGCGATTATGGCTATAGCAAAAGCAACATCGAGTCTGGCCTTAGCGAAAGCAGCAGCGATTCTGGCAGCAGCGAAGACAACAAGAAGGATGATCCAGACTGGAGTGGGGGAGAAGAGGAGCAGAGTGGGGATGGGGAGCTGCAGGATGACGATGGGCATCAGTCTGAGGATGACCTAGCGCTGGTGGTGGCTGACCAGGTGCAAGAGATGGTGGTGGCTGACCATGGGCAAGAGATAGTGGTGGCTGACCATGGGCAAGAGATAGTGGTGGCTGACCATGGGCAAGAGATGATGGTGGCTGACCATGGGCAAGAGATGGTGGTGGCTGAGGGTGGCCTCGTGATGGTAGTGGTGCCTGACAATTACCACGCATCGGTGGTGGCGCCAGCGATCCCACAGCTGGGCGACATGACCACGCCAATTGTGGTAGAAGACTACATCCCACAGCTGCCTCCACTGCCTCCACCGCCTCGCTGCTCTTGGCGCATCAGGCTGAGGAAGGAGAAGGAGAAGAACAATGAGAACTGAACTATGTCAGGTATGTCAGATCTCCAAAATAATATACATATATACTTAGTTACCTATTTATCTCTAATATGCTTAGTTTTCTATAGGTTAGCTCCAAAATTACTTATGTTAGCACAAAATGATCAAGTTTACATAATAAGCTTATAGTCTTCTTCTTATTCTTCTTCTTATCCAAAATGACATATGTTAGCTTCATTTTACCTAAGTTGGCTCTAATATGCTAACTTAGAGCTTATATGCTTAGTTTTCTATAGGTTAGCTCCAAAATTACTTATGTTAGCACAAAACGATCAAGTTTACATAATAAGCTTATAGTCTTCTTCTTATTCTTCTTCTTATCCAAAATGACATAGGTTAGCTTCATTTTACCTAAGTTGGCTCTAATATGCTAACTTAGAGCTTATATGCTTAGTTTCCTATAGGTTAGCTCCAAAATTATTTATGTTAGCACAAAATGATCAAGTTTACATAATAAGCTTATAGTCTTCTTCTTATTCTTCTTCTTATCCAAAATGACATAGGTTAGCTTCATTTTACTTAAGTTGGCTCTAATATGCTAACTTAGAGCTTATATGCTTAGTTTCCTATAGGTTAGCTCCAAAATTACTTATGTTAGCACAAAATGATCAAGTTTACATAATAAGCTTATAGTCTTCTTCTTATTCTTCTTCTAGTCTTCTTCTTCTTCTTCTTCTTCTTCTCTTCTTCTTCTTATTCTTCTTCTTCTAACTTCTTGTTTATCATTTTGCAGATTTGATTTAATTCACGGAAGCTTGCATGGATGGAGTGCTTCTTTTCCATTTGTGTTTTTATTTTGTATCAATGTGAAACTTTTGTGAATTGATGGATAACGGTGTTGAATGAACATTGTGAAACTTTTGTAATATGTAATGATGGAACTATGTGTTGGCTATGTATGTATATATGATGAAACTTGTGTGTTGGGTATGATCTGGTGGACGCAGGTAACATCGTTACATATGGCCCCCTGTATGTAAGCTAAGCAGATCTGTGTTGTATGTTATCTCTAATATTTTTTAACCTGTGAAAATATCAGAAATGAAAAAAAATCCCTAATATTCATACTAGTGGCGCACCACAGAAGACACTAATGGCGCACTGTTATAATCACACTAATGGCCATCACCCAACAGTGCGCCATTAGTATGCCAAAGCACATGGTTAAATATGCCCCCCTGGGAGGCATACTAATGGCGCATGGTGTTCTATACTAATGGCGCACTGCTCGCTGCGCCATTAGTATACCATATACTAATGGCGCACCGGTGGTGCGCCATTAGTAAGAAATACTAGTGGCGTGATACTAATGGCGCACCAGCAGTGCGCCATTAGTGGGCAAAACTGGTGCGCCATTACTAGCCCTTTTCCTAGTAGTGAGAGAGAGAGAGAGAGGATGGGTTGGATTGAACTCATCAGCGAGCTGAACTCGGCCGACCACCGCCGGCGATGTAGCCACACGACAAGGAGTTGCTGATTGATCTGTACGTGCCCACCTTGCTTCACTTCCCATTGCACGGCTGGAGCTTGCGCCGCCGCTAGAACCAAGCCGGTCGGACCCAAGGGGAAGGCGACTCGATGGGTCGATGAGGGATGCAGAGTACGCCGTCGACGGTGGTGGTGATTGAGGGTACCGTCCCCATCCACGTGGTGGCGAAGAGGAGATGAAAGGAGAGGGCGGCAGTGGAGCTCGAAGCGTGGGGTAATGAAGGACCACGAGGGAGGCCGGAGTCACGGAGGCACGCGCGGCCGATCTGGCTAGAGCTAATGTCTCTCCTTCCCAATCCCTGCCCTGCACGACCTCACCCAGATGGCTGGCTTTGTGGGCCTGGGCGCAGCACTCGGGCGCCAGGTCCTTCCCAGCTGGCCGTAGAGCTCGAGGTCACGTGGTGTATGGGAGAGGTCGGAGGTGAAAGAAAGAGAAGAGGTCGCGTGCGTGGAGGAGAAACAGAGTAGGAATGGCTTCCTAGAGAAGGAAACGAAAAAAGTTTTACCAGCGCAGGTACTATCTCGGGATGATAGATACCCTTTCTCTTGCTTCTTCCTTTTCTTTTTAATCTCGCCGCCACAGTAAGAATCGCCAGGTGGATAGACTCACATAGCACTCTTGATGCACACCTTATTATTTTGGATTAGTCTACTGTGATACTATGTTGGTTTGCTCCACCACTGTCTTTTGCATACCATGTCCTAACTATAAGTGCACACAAGATTACATACAAGTAGATGAAAAGGTAAGATGTCAAACATTGATCAGTCGTCGTGTTGGACTAATGGTTCATTTGAAACTCTATGTGGTGATGGAAATGCTTCTTTCTTTTCTTCAATCCTTTTCTTTTCCCATTAAATTTCCGTGAACTAATACATCTAACTGAACTGTTGACAAAAAAAAGTCCCAAGTTTAATGTCTTTCTTTTTAAGTTTTAGGTGCGCTGTTAAACCTTGTCGAGGGAGGCGGTGGCGACTGGTGGTGCGAAGCCGATCCTCCACAAGGGCTTCTCCATGCTGCTACGCTCTCCTGTCGGTCCCTTCTTGCCTTCGCTCAGGCAGGCACTAGCGCGGCTGACCCACTGTTGATCAGCGACGGACACTGTGGCAACGCAGGTGTGCGAGGAGTCTCCGGCCGCTACAGGCTACAGCCTCATGTTTGGTCTTCTATTCTACTACCTTAATCCCATAATTTTCTGCTCGGACCATTCCATTCTTGTTAGTTATCACGTGGGAACCCATCAGGCCTCATGTGTGGATAGAGATTTTCTACCATGGGATTCGCATTTGTGAGGTTCAGTTGGCATATTAGGCAACCCGTATATTTCAAAAAAGCACTGACCAATAATAGATTGTGTGCACTGATTACTGATTCAATTTCCATTGTTCATATTATGATATCTTTTCTGCTTGGATTTTTGCAGGGGGTGAAGCAAACACTTATTGGGAGGTACTCAAAATTTGATCACTTTGTTGTAGAATCACGGTGCTGATTAACTAATCCTTGACTGATTTTGAATCTTTGGCAATAGTTCAACATCTTTTTTTAATCACAAGGTCTAAAAGGTATGGAGTATCATTCAAAATCTGCAGATGATCAGTAGTGTCAAACCCACATCCTCTCTGCCATCTTCTACATGAACTGCTTTGTAAAAAGTGGAAAATTGTTGCCCGTAATGTTGATGTGCAGCCAAATTAGGAAATTTCCGATCATGGTGAAACTACACTGTAAAAAGTGAATCATATTAGTAATGTCTCCCAACTCTCAAATTGTTGCTTGTTATATTAATCTGCAGACTACCAAATTGGAAGATTTTCAATCATGATATGATTTTGAGAATGGATGCATGATTGCAGATGGCTACCAAACCGTAAAATTTCAACATTCCAAAGATGTATTTTGTACTCGCAGTTTTGATGCATAATTGCAGCTGCACGTAGGTTTCGGTTTGTCCAAGAACTGTCTATGTATACCGATAATGATTACTTCAACCGTCCCAAAATAAGTTTATTTGGTTTAGTACAGTTTATACTATAAAACTGTACTACCTGTACTAAATCAAAGATACTTATTTTGGGACTGGGGAGTACTCTGTTTTCAAATGACGCCTGCTGTACGCATGACAATTGTGCGTGTATAAATTAGTATCATGTTGCCTGCACGTTGAACTTATAATTCTTTTTTCTGAATAATGTGTCATATTTTGATTCCTGTCAAAATGACCATTGTTATTTGCTTTCTAGACATCTTGTATGTGGCTTGTGGTGATAACAATTTTTTTCTCAGGATTTGATTATGATCGTGAAGGGTACATTATGATTTACGAGCATTTAATCTTCTCTGATAATCAAAGTGCCGCATAGTCTTATGTGCATTCATCAGAGCTATTCCACAATTTTGTCCCCACTTATGCCTTTTTACACTTTTATTTGTGTAGCTTTTAATTTTTTTAAGACGTTCATTCTTTTTTTCTAAGTCTTCATGTGTGAAGAATTACTTCTGCGGTGAGCCGGAGTGTGACGTCTTCTCACGGGCCACTGTCATCAATCAAGGTGGTCATCGGTCGATATCAAGCTTGACGAGTACTTCCTGAAGGCTGATTTTTGCTCCCGCCGCGGCGCTGACCGAGGCCCCATCTACGTGGGAAGCTGCTATTTTTTTGATAGATTGGCAGTGAGATGCTTGGATAGGAGAAAAGAAATCGGAAGAGCATGAGAGATAGATGTTGAGAACCTAAATAATGCACACACATTTACATATTTCATGTGATGTAGTATGTCGCCGTAGTTTTTGTGTTGGTTGTCCTACTGAATGTTCCTGTCAGTCCTAACTCATCACATCACTCTCAATTTTCAGTCATGCTTAGAGCTTTTATCTGTAACTCTACAAAATCAGAAAGCATGTCTAAAGCTCAAGGTAGTGTTGAAACTTGGAGGCGATCAAACCATATGCTTTTTGGGTTGTAAGAGTTTAAACTAACTATTGCTTTTTGGGTTGTACGAGTTTGAACTAACTATTGCTAACATCCTGGCTTTGAATTTTCAGTTTGTATTTTTTTTTGCAAAAGTTTGTATTTGTCCATGGTCAAGATAGGGGGCACATAGACTCCCAGGCAGACCTAAACTTCTTTTCATCGTGTAACTCCCAGCACGATCTAGCATAATATAATGTTTCCATCATACACATGGAGGTTTGGATCGATTAAGCAAGGAGCGAAACAGACACCTGGGAGATAATCAGAGATTGATCCATCTAAAGACAAATGCAACATCAAACCCTCCCATGGTAAGAATGCAACCTCCAGCTGCCCAGTTGCGTTCACTTTAGTATAAAAAATGTTGAAATCACTGAGAAGTCCAGCAGAGAATGATTAACAGACAAATGCAACATCAAACCCTCCCCAGGGTAAAAATGCAACCTCCAGCTGCCCAGTTACTATGGTTTCAAGTATGGTTGTCGTCAGGTCCCATATCTTCAGCCGCAAACAGTCGAGTTAATGATGAGTACTCTGGCTCATGTGAACCATTAAAAGGTAAATATTGCACAAGCTGCAGCAAAGCAAAACTCACTCTCAGTCGGGACAAAAAAGCATGGGTAGATCATGATCATATTTAATCGACGGCAATGACATGCTTTTCAAACCACAGCTGACAAGCACACTCAAACACACAAGTTTTGGTGATACATGGGACTGAAACTATCATGGCTCAGGAGAAGAGCTGCCAGGCACAAATACCTAACAGAAACAAGAGACGACGAAATCCAACCTGAAATAATACTGGGTTAAGCTGAAATTCACTGGATTAGGCATTCAAGAGCATCTTGCTAATAGAGACTTGGCTAGACTAAGGCACGGTAAGTCATTTTAGATAACATATAAACACTGCTGAAGACATTGATACAATGCGACAAATGCAGTGTCAATTAACAAGTGCAGCAGCCCTTCTTCACCTGGGAAAAAAGCACTAATCTGTCACTAACTTGATACATACATACATAACCTAATAGTAGCACCTAGGAGTATGTAACAGTGTACCAACAAGGCATGTGAACTCATCATCAGCTCAGCAACATAAATAAGAGCCATATAATGCCCATAACGATCTCATGCTACTAATATATTGCTTTCAAACTGTAGATTATGAAACAGCTAAACTAAGGGACAACTCTGGGAATATAACATTTGGATTATCTGCATATCATTTATGGTCCAATAAAGGACTCATCTTTTTCCTTAGCATCACCAGCATTTTAATAGTTTGTCTTTGTTATTAGCATGTGTCCAACCCTATAGCCAAAAGGATAGCAGTTTGAGGGTGCATGCTACCCACAATGGCCGCTAGATATTTTCCAAAGAGAAAATCAAACGGTCAATTCTTACAAACTATATTCAGATGATTTTCTTACCTGCTGAACCGTTTCAGCACATTAGAACATCAAACCAGACAGTCATCCTATGTATCGTGCAACATTTCAGCTGCATCACATGCACCAGCAATGGTTGTGCCTAGAAACACAAGGCAGACATTTAATAAAGTTTTAAGAAATAGACATATGGATATTAGAAGGCAACAGTGAGTCTGCTACATAGATGAATTCACAAATAAGAAGAGAAATTAACTCTTTTATGTTTATAGCTCACTACTGATGATGGTACCTGATAAAAACATATGTTGCATTTTGCAAGGAATACTGTTGAAAGCAAGACATGGTCTAGCATTTATCTCATTTAACTCATCCCTCCCGATGTTAAGAAGCGAAAACTCTACCAGAATAAGTGATCTTGGGCTTCAGCTTAAATAAAAGGTGTGTTACATGCAAGATAGTCTTGAATAAGTGAAAATGAAAACAATTATTTCAGAAACAGTTTGGATGAAAAATCTTTTATGGAGTTAGCAAGATTAAAAGTATTGGATAGAAGAATATAGCCAGCTGAGGTAAAAACATGTTGAATGAGTTAACCATTTGACATTTTATTTCACATTATTACTCACTTGTTATTTGATTTGTTATCTCCCATATATAAACTATGAAGACAATTAAACTGAACGATAACACAGAAGGCTATAAGCTCATCTATCTAGCAAATGAATAGTGAAGAGTGAAGAGTGAAGAGTGAAGATACTATATTGAATTATAACATATACTACACAATATGGCTATAAGTTTGAAAACTTGAGAATCGCAACAAAGGTATTCGACATAACACAATAACAAGATTAAGCTACTCCTGCAATATGAGGACTAAGGATGAACAATCACCTGGCGGATAGAAACTCTTGAACGAATGATAGTAAGTATAACCACGGTTTTCAAAAAGTTTCCTAGACTGCATCGAATTAAGTTGAACCATATAGACATCATGGCCCACGAATAGAAATAGTCCGTCAGTATCCTCAATGCATCCCGCTATACGTATCATGTCAATCTGGGGAGGGAGCCCACGGATGGTATGCATGTCAATGGTCTTCCATAACACCCATGTGGCAACACCATGGAAATTTATAATCCTCTGCCACATTTGTAAGTGACTGCAAGTCAATATGGCGAAGCCAACAGCACCATCCTCAGCCTGCACGATCCAATGGCTGGCATGGCGGAAATCATCTGTAATGGGAGGCCCCTTGATCACAGCTAGGCTCTGCTGATTCAAATCAAACTCAAGTATGTCATCGGTCATAAAATCCATCAACCAGTAAAGTGCATTACCAACAAGCATCCCAGGGGTATCAGCAAAAAAAGTTTCAGGTGGAACGGCTGTTGAGATGATATCACTCCATACTCCAGTCTCCGAGGAGTAAACACAAGCAAAGAATCGATTATCCTCTCCAACATCAGAGATCAACACTACCTTGAAGGGGCTCGAGTGGCAGCTTCCGTGCACATGGCCATGGTCGCTGGCAGCGCAGAGCACAGCCCCGTTGGCATCATCGGTGAATTTGAACTCCGACGGAATGGGCAGGAGGCGCTGCTCGCCGGTGATGGGGGTGGACACGATGGCCTCATCCCGCCCCACGTTAATGAGAAGGACGCGACCGTGGCGACAATCGAGCAGTAAGAGCACCACCTCCGTGCTGCTAATAAGGTCGAATCGCCGAGGAGGGATGCGGTCGGGTGCGTCCAGTATTGGGGTGAAGACGATATCATCCCTGTTGCGCACGTGAAAGACGCCGAGGAGGGGCGGCTTCCGGTGGTGCGTGCGGAAGCGGTGGAGAAACTTGGGGTCGGTGGCGGCGCATCGCCATTGCTTGCAGACGGCGGAGGCCCGGAGTAGCGAGGAGGGCTGCGGCGGGAGACGGAGGAGAATCTCCCTCAGGAGGTCGTCATCTTCGAACGGCGAGGCCAGTGCCGCCGGAATGCTGACGCGACAGATCACTCCGGCGCCCTCGCCGGTCGCGTGGATCCGGGAACGAGGGCGGGCGCGGGGGCGCGTACTGCGCCCGCGAGCCACTCCGGCTCCCTCCTCGCCCGCGTGAACCTGGGGATGGAGGCGGGCCACTCCGTCGGCCTCGTCGTGGGTTTGGGAACGGCGGCGGCGGCGGCCGCCGTCCTCGCTTGCGTTCATTTGGCGGCGTGGAAGACCTAGCTAGCCACACACGGACGGGAGCGGAGTTGTAGCTTTTTTTTAGAGTAAAATGCACCGGCGGTCTTGCGAAGAAAGCACGCTTTGGTCACTATACTTCAAAATACTACTAATATGGTCACTCAATATGTCTACACGTGATTGCACGGTCGCTGTTCATCGTACGCCACTCGTCGCTGCTCCATTTGACCACTTGTTGACCAATCCGAGGCAACAGCTGGCGTTCGCAGAGGGTTATTTATGTAAATTAGGCCGGCGCACATAATTTACATCCATCACCCTGAAATATATGTGCCGCCGATGCCAAATTCCTAATTCCCGACTCCCTGCCGCCGAGGCCGCCCCCCTCTTCCTTGCTGCTTGCCGCCGCCCTCTTCCTGCAGCTTGCCGCCGCCGCCCTCTTCACTGCTCCGCCATGTCGACAAGCTCAGTCAGATCATCGCTCGTCGACCGTTCGGTGGTGGTGCCGCTCATAAGATGCCCTTCTTGCCGCGCTCGTGTGAAGTTCTATCTCTCGAACACAGAGAAGCACGATGGTTGGGTCTTCTACAGATGTCCTGTTGGTGTAAGTGGTGTGCATCCATTGGCATTTGTTAATTTTGGTCGATTTTTGTGGAACTTGTGATGGTGATTTTTGGCGTATGTTCGCTTCTTTTGATCTTCAGGACCATTTCTGGCATTGGGAGTTGGAATACGTTTGTCTACTTGCTGGATAATCAGTTTCTCGTTGGCAATGAAGCCGTAGATTCATTAGGAGCTGCAGAGGATAGGAGGGAAGAGCTGATGCGAGTAAGGAATCGAAGATATGCAGGTGGAGGTGCAGGTGGAGGTGAAGTTGATCTTCCAGGCTTTGAAGATGGAATTCGTGGAAGAGTTGCAGCTCAAATGAGCAATCAGCAAGCAGAGGCACTCGTAGGGTTAGCCAATCAAATATTGGTGATGATGAAGGCACTGGTGGCAGCACTCGTTGTACTTGTAGTGCTTGTTGCTATTTCTTTGCTGAAGAAGCGATGTAGTTGATGCAGTGTTTCCAGTAGCATGATGCCTAGTTTGTTAGGAGATGAACTGGTAGTATGAAGTGATGCTTTTGCATTGTAAGTCTGAAGTTGATGTAGTTTCCAGTTTGCAGCTGAAGTTGATGTAGTGTTGTTAGTCTGAAGTGACAATCTTTTTGCATTGTAAGTGATGCTTTTGCAATATTTAAGCAAGTGACAATCTTTTACTGCAAATGGAAGTTAATTTGGCTTGTTGAAGCTGTTGATGCTGTCATATGAAGATATCATTTTTATGCAAGTTGATTCTGTGTACATTAGGACATGATGCAGGTAAAATGGAAGTTAATGTTCTGCAAGTTATCATCTTGTTGTCATATGAAGAGATCATTTTTTGTTATCATATTTGGCTTCTGTGTACGTTGGAAAGCTATTTGATGTTGTTATCATCTTGCTGTCATATTTGGCTTCTGTGTACATTTGACCATTGTTATGATTGTAGCACATACAATTCAGTTACACAAGTGCATTGAGAGAGAAAAGCATATGCATAACCAGCACTCCATATCTGGGAAGTACCATCAAAATTATGGTTTGTACCAACAAAACATATCTGGGAAGTATTAACAATTCAGATACACAAGTGCATTCAGTTACAAAATGATCAACAATTGATCCATACTCATGTGTACACATGAGTATGGATCAATTATAACATTTCTCATCAGTCAGATACTACTACATCATGCCTTGGATATTAAGAAGTACAACATGCTACACAGCAGGTACATCATCTGAAGATGTCAAACATTGAAGTGCTTCTGGTCTTACTGGGAAGCACAAGATCGTCATCTGAATCAGGCTGTGGACCTGCATGCCTCTTGCCAAGAGCAATACCTATTAGCCTCATTTCCTCCTTCCTAGCCTCAGCAACAGCTACCCTGTCTGCTCCTTTTCTTGCTGCTGTAGCTTCTTTCTCTGCTCTCTTTTTGGCTGCAGCTTCCTCCTTTTGAGCATTCTTCTGAGCTTGCTGCCTTGCTTTATTCTCACCAGCCACAACTTTCTTGGTCTCCATAATGATCTCCCTTGTCTCTTCCTTAGCCTTCTTTACTATTGCAACTTCTTCTTATCTCTTCTCTCTCTTCCGAGCTTGTGACTGCCTCTTCCTCTCTGCTTCCAGCGCTTTCTTCTCCTCTTGCTGATGTCTCTTCCTGGCAGCTTCCTCTTCTTTCTTTTGTTGTTCCTCCCTTCTTGCTGCAAGAAGTGCTTCCTTCTTATCTTCCAGTTCTCTGTCTCTCTGTCTCTTGAGGAGAAGCAATCTTTTGGCCAAGTCACCTTGCTGGATTGTGCTTGAGCTCCCACTGTTGCTTGTGTTACCTTGGGTTTGATTGAGCATGGCCCTGGCAGCACATATGAAAGTTGATTCTGGTATAGTCCCTATTGCAACCACTCTTGGCAGAGGCCTCTGGATGGCAAATGTACATATTGCACTTCAGAATAACATGTTTTATCAATGAACTTAAGATCAATTACAGGAAACAAGCACATCAACTTACATTTTGAACCATATGATCAACCATAAGATCTTCTATGACATGATTTTCTAAGAGTTGTGCTCCTGTTGAAGTGTAAGTAATTTTGAATCATATCTTTGCAATATTTCTGATTCTCCAATAGTGCAAGAAAACCTACAGTGCAAATGATGGAAGACATACCTGAGTAATGACTTGCTCATCATCTCCTACATTTGGAGCACGATCTGCATTACTAGCTTCCACATTTGGAGCAACTTCTGCATTAGGAGCTTGATCATCTCCATGTTGTGGTGGTGGAGCTTGCACATTTGGAGGGGGCAGACCAGCCTTGAGGTACTTGCAGCCTTTGATGTTGTGGTCTGATACGTCCATTTTGCATCATGTTTTCTTACTGTTATTTATAATATTGTTATCCATAATAATGCTTTTTGGAGCAATACTAATGCATTTTCTCTCATAATTTACAAGGTACACACAAAGAGGGAGAATTCCAGCAGCTAGAAATCAGGACCTGGAAAAGCTACGTCAGGCCACCTATTCTGCACAACTCCAAATAAGCTGAAACTGCACGGGGATTTTTTATGGAATATATAAGAAATATTGGAGCCAATAACTATCAGAGGGGGGCCGCCAGGTGGGCACAACCCACCTGGGCACGCCAGGTGGGCACAACCCACCTGGGCACGCCAGGGCCCCCAGGCGTGCCTTGGTGGGTTGTGGCCTCCTCGGCACACCTCTGGTGCCATCTTCTGGTACATAAGTCATTTTGACCTAGAAAAAAATAAGGAGAAGGTTTTCGGGATGGAGCGCCGCCGTCTCGAGGCGAAACTTGGGCAGGAGCACTTTTGCCCTCCGGTGGAGCGATTCTGCCGGGGGAACTTCCCTCCCGGAGGGGGAAATCATCGTCATTATCATCACCAACAACTCTCCCATCTTGGGCAGGGCAATCTCCATCAACATCTTCAACAACACCATCTCATCTCAAACCCTAGTTCATCTCTTGTATTCAATCTCGTTACCGGAACTATAGATTGGTGCTTGTGGGTGACTAGTAGTGTTGATTACATCTTGTAGTTGATTACTATATGGTTTATTTGGTGGAAGATTATATGTTCAGATCCAATATGCTATTTAATACCCCTCTGATCATGAGCATGTTTATCATTTGTGAGTAGTTACCTTTGTTCTTGAGGTCACGGGAGAAATCATGTTGCAAGTGATCATGTGAATTTGATATGTGTTCGATATTTCGATAGTATGTATGTTGTGATTCCCTTAGTGGTGTCATGTGAAGGTCGACTACATGACACTTCACCATATTTGGGCCTAAGGGAATGCATTATGGAGTAGCAATTAGATGATGGGTTGCGAGAGTGATAGAAGCTTAAACCCCAGTTTATGCGCTATTCCATAAGGGACCGATTGGATCCCAAAGTTTAATGCTATGGTTAGAATTTATTCTTAATACTTTTCTCGTAGTTGCGGATGCTTGCGGGAGGGTTAATCATAAGTAGGATGTTTGTTCAAGTAAGAACAACACCTAAGCACCGGTCCACCCACATATCAAATTATCAAAGTAGCGAACACGAATCGAACCAACATGATGAAAGTGACTAGATGAAATTCCCGTGTACCCTCAAGAACGCTTTGCTTATCATAAGAGACCGTTTGGCCTGTCTTTTGCCTCAAAGGATTGGGCTACCTTGCTGGACTTTTGCTACTATATCGTTACTTTCTCGTTACAAATTATCTTGCTATCAAACTACTCTGCTACTTACAATTTCAGCACTTGCAGACAATATTGGAAACTACTGGTCATTTCCTTCCGCTCCTCGTTGGGTTCGACACTCTTACTTATTGAAAAGAGCTACAATTGAGCCCCTATACTTGTGGGTCATCAAGTCTATTTTCTGGCGCCATTGTCGGGTAGTGAAGCGCCTTTGGTAAGTGGAATTTGGTAAGGAAACATTTATATAGTGTGCTGAAATTTATTGTCACTCGTTACTATGGAAAACAATCCTTTGAGGGGTTTGTTCGGGGTATCTTCACCTCGTCCGGAACAACAATTAGCTACCCTCAACCTACTGCACCTACTAAAAATATTAAATATGAAATTCCTTCGGGTATGATAGAACAACTGCTAGCTAATCCTTATGCAGGAGATGGAACCGAACATCCTGATATGCACTTGATATATGTGGAACAAATTTGTGGATTGTTTAAGCTTGCAGGTTTACCCGGGGATAAAGTTATGAAGAAGGTTTTCCCTTTATCTTTGAAGGGAAAAGCATTGACATGGTATAGGCCATGCGATGATATTGGATCATGGAATTGGAATCGATTGAAATTGGAGTTCCACCAAAATTTTATCCTATGCATCTAGTTCATCGTGATCGGAATTATATATATAATTTTTTGGCTCGTGAAGGAGAAAGTATCGCTCTAGCTCTGGGGAGGCTTAAGTCAAAGTTATATTCATGCCCCAATCATGAGCTCTCAAGAGAAATTATTATCCAGAATTTTTATGCTCGACTTTCTTGTAATGATCAAACCATGCTTGACACTTATTGTGCTGGTTCTTTTATGAAGAAGACTATTGAATTCTGGTGGGATCTTTTGGAAAGAATTAAATACAAATCTGAAGATTGGGAACTCAACGAAGGTAAAGAGTCAGGTATTAAACTTAAGTATGATTGTGTTAAATCTTTTATGGATATTGATGCTTTTCAAAAGTTTAGCACTAAATATGGACTTGACTCTGAGATAGTAGCCTCCTTTTGTGAATCATTTGCTACTCATGTTGAACTCCCCAAAGAGAAGTGGTTTAAATATCGCCCACTTATTAAAGATGAAATTAAAGAACCGATACCGGTTAAAGAAGAAACTATACTTTATAATGTTGATCCAGTTGTTCCTGCTGCTTATATTGAAAAACGACCTTTCCCTGTTAGGATAAAGGAACATGCTAAAGTTTCAACTATGGTTAACAAAAGCTATATTAGAACACCTAAACCTAATGAACAAATTAAAGTTGAACCTAGTATTGCTATGGTTAAGGATCTCTTGGAAGAAGATATGGATGGGCATGTTATTTACTTCTATGAAGAAGCTGCTAGAATTGCTAAACCTGATAGGAATGATAAACATAGACCTGTTGTTGGCATGCCTGTCATCTCAGTTAAAATAGGAGATCACTATTATCATGGTTTACGTGACATGGGTGCTAGTGTGAGTGATATTCCTTACACTTTATTTGAAGAAATTATGAAAGACATAGCACCTGCTGAGATAGAAGAAATAGATGTTACTATTAGACTTGCTAATAGAGACACTATATCACAAATTGGGATTGTTAGAGATGTTGAAGTCTTGTGTGGGAAAATAAAATACCCTACTGATTTTCTTGTTCTTGGTTCCCCACAAGATCACTTTTGTCCCATTATCTTTGGTAGACCTTTCTTGAACATAGTTAATGCTAAGATAGATTGTAAGAAACAAACTGTTGGTGTTAGCTTTGGTGATGAGTCTCATGAGTTTAATTTTTTCAAGTTTAGTAGAAATCATCATGAAAAAGAATTGCCTAGTGAGGATGAATTAATTGGTCTTGCTTCTATTGTTGTACCACCTACTAATCCTTTAGAACAATATTTGCTATACCATGAAAATGATTCAAATATGCATGAAAGAAATGAAATAGATAAAATTTTCTTTGAACAACATCCTCTACTTAAACACAATTTTCCTATTGAAATTCTAGGAGGTCCTCCTCCACCTAAAGGTGATCCTGTGTTTGAATTAAAATAATTGCCAGACACTTTGAAATATGCTTATCTTGATGAAAAGAAGATATATCCTATTATTATTAGTGCTAACCTTTCAGAACATGAAGAAGAAATATTATTGGCTGCTATTGGATATACTCTTGATGATTTAAAGGGCATTAGTCCCACTCTATGTCAGCACAAAATTAATATGGAACCCGATGCTAAACCAGTTGTTGATCACCAACGTCGGTTAAAATCCGAAGATGAAAGAGGTGGTAAGAATGGAAATATTAAAACTTCTGGAAGCAGGTATAATTTAACCCATAGCTGATAGTAGATGGGTAAGTCATGTTCATTGTGTTCCTAGAAAGGAGGTATCACTGTTGTTCCTAATGATAAGATTGAACTTATTCCACAAAGAATTGTTACAGGCTATAGAATGGTAATTGATTTTAGAAAATTAAACAAAGCAACTAGAAAAGATCATTACCCTCTGCCTTTTATTGATCAAACGCTTGAAAGATTATCTGAGCACACACACTTTTGCTTCCTTGATGGATCTTGTGGCTTTTCACAAATACCTATATCTCAACCTAATCAAGAAAAGACCACTTTTACTTGTCCCTTTGGGACTTATGCTTATAGACGTATACCTTTTGGTTTATGTAATGCACCTACTACCTTTCAAAGATGTATGACTGCTATATTCTCTGACTTTTGTGAAAAGATTGTTGAGGTTTTCATGGATGACTTCTTTGTCTATGGGAAGTCTTTCGATGATTGTTTAAGCAATCTTGATCGAGTTTTGCAGAAAAGCGAACAAATATAAATCTTGTCTTGAATTGGGGGAAGTGCCACTTTATGGTTAATGAAGGCATTGTCTTGGGTCATAAAATTTCCGAAAGAGGTATTGAAGTGGATCAAGCTAAGGTTGATGCAATTGAGAAAATGCCATGTCCTAGGGACATCAAAGGTATTCATAGTTTCCTAGGTCATGCTGGTTTCTATAGAAGATTTGTCAAAGACTTTTCTAAAATTTCTAGGCCTCTCACTAACCTTTTGCAAAAGGATATTCCTTTTGTTTTTGATGATGATTGTCTTGAAGCCTCTGAAACACTCAAGAAAGCTTTAATTTCTGCACCTATTGTTCAACCACCTGTTTGGAACTTGCCTTTTGAAATTATGTGTGATGCTAGTGATTATGCTGTTGGTGTTGTTATAGGACAAATAGTTGATAAGAAATTGAATGTTATTCATTATGCTAGTAAAACTCTAGATAGTGCTCAAAGAAATTATGCTACTACCGAAAAAGAATTCTTAGCAGTGCTGTTTGCTTGTGATAAATTTAGACCTTATATTGTTGATTCCAAAGTAACTGTTCACACAGACCATGCTGCTATTAAATATCTTATGGAAAAGATAGATGCTAAACCTAGACTTATTCGTTGGGTTCTCTCGTTACAAGAATTTGATTTACATATCATTGATAGAAAAGGCACTGAGAACCTCATAGTTGATAACTTGTCTAGGCTTGAAAATGTGCTTGATGACCCACTACCTATTGATGATAGTTTTCCTGATGAGAAGTTAGCTGCAGTAAATGTTGCTCATAGTACTCCTTGGTATGCTGACTATGCTAATTACATTGTTGATAAATATTTACCACCTAGCTTCACATACCAACAAAAGAAAAAAATCTTCTATGATTTAAGACATTACTTTTGGGATGACCCACATCTTTATAAAGGAGTATATGGTATTATTAGACGTTGTGTACTTGAGCATGAACAGGGACAAATCCTACGGAAATGTCACTCTGAAGCATATGGAGGGCATCATGCTGGAGATAGAACTGCTCACAAGGTATTGCAGTCTGGATTTTATTGGCCTGCTCTCTTCAAGGATGCCCGTAAGTTTGTCTCTTCTTGTGATGAATGTCAAAGAATAGGTAATATCGGCAAGCGTCAAGAAATGCCTATGAATTATTCACTTTCTGTTGAACCATTTGATGTTTGGGGATTTGATTACATGGGACCTTTTCCTTCCTCTAATGGGTATACACATATTTTGGTTGCTGTTGATTATGTTACTAAATGGATAGAAGCTATTCCAACCAGTAGTGTTGATCACAACACCTCTATTAAAATGCTTAAGAAATTTATTTTCCCAAGGTTTGGAGTACCTAGATATTTAATGACTGATGGTGGTTCACACTTTATTCATGGCGCTTTCTATAAAATGCTTGCCAAGTATAATGTTAATCATAGAATTGCATCACCTTATCATCCTCAGTCTAGTGGTCAAGTTGAACTTAGCAATAGAGAAATAAAATTAATCTTGCAAAAGATTGTTAATAGGTTCAGGAAGAATTGGTCTAAGAAATTAGATGATGCACTTTGGGCTTATAGAACAACATATAAAAATTCCTATGGGTATGTCTCCTTATAAAATGGTTTATGGAAAAGCTTGTCATTTTCCTCTTGAGTTAGAACATAAAGCTTTTTGGGCAGTCAAAGAGCTCAACTATGATTTCAAACTTGCTGGTGAAAAGAGGTTATCTGATATCAGCTAATTAGATGAATGGAGAACCCAAGTATATGAAAGTGCAAAGTTATTCAAAGAAAAAGTTAAAAGATGGCATGACAAAAGAATCTAAAAGCGTGAGTTTAAAGTTGGAGAATATGTTCTTTTGTACAACTCTTGTTTCAGATTCTTTGCAGGAGAACTCCTCTCCAAATGGGAAGGCCCATATGTCATCGAGGAGGTTTACCGGTCTGGAGCCATCAAAATAAATAACTCCAAAGGTACTAACCCGAGGGTTGTCAATGGGCAACGAATAAAGCATTATATCTCAGGTACGCCTATTAATGTTGAAAGTAGTATTATCCAAACCTGGACACCGGAAGAACACATAAAAGAGTCCTTCCGGAACACTCCAGAATCGTGAAAATAAGGAGGTACGTGATACGGTAAGTAAACAGACTCCGAAAAATCCGCAAAAATATTTTTTGTCAGTTTTGGATATTTTAGAATTTTGGAAATAAAGAAACTCCCAGGAAGCGTCCCCTGGTGGGCACAAGACACCAGGGCGTGCCAGGCAGCCTCGCGTGACCTGGTGTCTTGTGCCCACCTGGGACACCTTCCGTACTCCGTTTTTCTTCCATGTACTTGTCCTCCAAGATAAAAATTCTATATATACTCCTCGAACTATTGATCACCGTATCGTGGAGAAATCCTCTGTTCTCTTTTCTTGCTGTTTCCAGTAAGATTCATCAAGCTAGGAATCATGTCTTCCTACTCCTCCAACCACATGGAAGAAGATGCTTGGCTGATGAAGATCGAGACGAAGAGGGAGGAGCCTACGGACGTCATCAAGGGAGACAAGGGCAAGGAAGTTACCGTAGATCCATCCCCCGTGGCAACACAAGCACTGTTGGCCAAGGAGGAGGAAGATATCCTTAAACCCTACCTTACTCACCTTACTCCTGCTGAGATTGAAGCTTTTCGCGTCATTGAAATAGTTCGCATACAAAATAAGTATCTCACTCGCAAAAATATTTTGCATCAAGAGCATATCACCTATCTCTGGAGCGTCATCCATTGGTTGGAGAATCTCTTGATCCTCAAGGATAGGATCGCTTCTTCATCACCACCACCATTTTCTTCACCACCAAAGGAGAACTGAGTATCGGGTATGGGCACTCCCCTTGGCTTCCGCCAAGCTTGGGGGAGGTGCCCCGGTATCATACCATCCCACTATCTTTTTGCTTTTACTTATCTTAGTTCAATCTTTTTGCTTTAGATGAAATAAAGTTTAGTTCGATCCTTTCTTATTTGAGAGTCTGCTTAGTGATCTATCATTGTAATCGTGTGCAAGTTATACAATAAAGTTTAGTTTGAGTTTTTGCTTTCTTTACTTTCATGTTGCAAATAAACAAAAGAAAAGAAATAAGAAAGAAAGAAAAATAGAAAGGAAACAAACAAAAGAAAGAAAATAAATCAATAAGATTATATACTAATCCTATGGTAGGTGATGGCACCACATAAGGAAAAGTATAAGTAGAAAAAATTTATTAGATATTGACAAACATAGCATTAGTCAATGATGCAACTCATGAAAGAATTAATAAGGGAAGAGAAGATTCACATATAAATATACTATCCTAGAAATCTTTTGTGATTGCAAGCCCTCATCAAAATATTATATGCCAAAATTGTTGACATTGGACAAGGAAGACAACTTAATGGTTTATATTTGTTTATATTCACATAGAAGTCATATTGTCATAGATCCTTCAACATGTGGTGCTTTCCCCTATCTTTGCTAGACAAAAATTCCGCACTAAGTAGAGATACTACTTGTGCATCCAAAAACCCTTAAACCCAAATCTTTTTCAAGTGTCCACCATACCTACCTAGGGATTGAGCAAGACCCCTCAAGTAAGTTGTAATCGGTGCAAAAAGGCAATAAAAATTGCTTCTAAAAGTGTGAGATCATTTAGTGTAAGAGAAAATTGAGCGTTGTACGAACTTGGATGACAAAGAATAAAAGCGACAGACTGCATAATAAAGGTTGTCATCTTAAAGGGTAATACAACGTGATGTTCTCTTGCATTAAGGGATTGAGCATACAAACAAATAAGTGCATGGCAACCTCTGATTCCCTCCGCGAAAGGCCTATCTTTTACTTTTATGTATTTACTTTTATGCAAAGAGTCAAAGTTCTCCTTCTATTCCTTTTTATTTTTCTCTTTTGGCAAGCATCATGTGGTGAGGAAAGATCTAGGCACATATGTCCATTTGAATATAGATAGCATGAGTTATTATTGTTGACATCACCCTTGAGGTGAGTATGTTGGGAGGCGAAACTATAATCCCCTATCTATCTATGTGTCCGGTTGAAACATTTTGCTCATGGGTACGAGGTGAGTGTTAGCAATCATAGAAGACTATATATATGATGGTTGAGTATGTGGACTTGCTTAAAAGGCTCCGGCACATGACTCTTCCTAAAAAGATGATGAATTGTAGTTGCAAATTTGACTAAGAACATAGTTTGTTGGTTTTGTCGGGGATATACCCCACGGTGTGACCCGGCCGGAGATATAACCCGGCTGGGACTTGATGTTTCATTGGTGACCCGGCAGACTATAAGCCGGCGGGAATAGTTAAGCAGGTTAAGCCGGCAGACACAATCATGTAAGCCGACAGACACAGTCAAGCATTGTAAGCCGACATACACAGTCATGTAAGCCGGACAGTTAAGCCACACTACAAGAAATATGTCAACTTGTGACCCTCACTATTGGCCGCTGAAAGGTCATAGTTTTTCATTGGCGATGTTTTTTTGACCAAAAACAGAAGGTCAAAAGCTGGCGGCCGTAAACTGAAATTAACGACTTCTACCAAAATTTTGGTCACTAGCAACCTCCCTAGGCCACGTAGGCATCCAACGTGGCAAGCTGATGTGGCACAAGGATCAGCCCGGTCCAATTCGGTTTTCTACATGGGCCTAGCCCAACAATTCGGCCCATTTATGATTTTTTCCCTTTTAATTTTGGTCAGCTACATTGGCCTAGCCCAGCAATTTTGCCTTTTATTTTCTAGGCCTTTGGCCTTTTCGCTTCCATTTCTTGTTTGGGCCTTGGCCTTTTTACATTCCATTTTAGACCAGGTCCCACTAGTCAGATCATCCAATTAGGTCCCACTTGTTGGTTTTTCTTTTGTTTGTTTCCCATTTTAAAGGACTCGCTAGTGAAATGGGACCCAAGGGTGTTGTTTAGGCGCCGCACGTCAGTTCACTATTTGTGCAATAACCAATAACTTGATTCAAACAGAGCCAATAACACATACAATTTCAAACAACAACCAAACGAAGTACTTTACAGTCATGGCAGTACAAATCTGGTATTCAATTATAAAATACACCTAATATTAACATGTCCAGCTCCAGGGAGCTAAAACACATAGTTATGTTCTAGTTTTCTTCGGGATTCTTCTCTTGGAGCTCTTGTACACCGCATCTGCAGGTTATAAATCAAAAATTTAGGAAATCAAGTGAAGTTGTGCATATAACATTCTCCTAACAATGAAAAATAGCTGCTGAAGTTGAGATCTAATAAGAAACCGTGCATATAACATTCGCAAACATGTATTGGTACCTAGTGTTGACTGTATCTACATCTAAACCGAATATTCATCCATAGTGTTGACTAAATCTGCATCTAAACTGAATACTCTTAACTGAACATAGACAAGTGATATGCTAATCAGGTGTCAGAATGATATCTGATTCAACAAGGTTAACCAAATTTCCCACATAGTTTTGGGGAAATTCAATTTATCTATAGTGATTGGCAGCTATGGATGGCAATGTGACAGTTGTAGGATCGAAAGTATGTCTAGAGGGGGGGATGATTAGACTACTTGACCAAATAAAAATCTAGCCTTTTCCCAATTTTAGTTCTTGGCAGATTTTAGCTATCTTAGCACAAGTCAAGCAATGTCCACACAATTCAAGCAAGCATGCAAAAGAGTATATGAGCAGCGGAAAGTAAAGCATGCAACTTGCAAGAATGTAAAGGGAAGGGTTTGGAGGATTCAAACGCAATTGGAGACACGGATGTTTTTGTCGTGGTTCCGATAGGTGGTGCTATTGTACATCCACGTTGATGGAGACTTCAACCCACGGAGGGTAACGGTTGCGCGAGTCCACGGAGGGCTCCACCCACGAAGGGTCCACGAAGAAGCAACCTTGTCTATTCCATCATGGTCGTCGCCCACGAAGGACTTGCCTCACTAGCGGTAGATCTTCATGAAGTAGGCGATCTCCTTGCCCTTACAAACTCCTTGGTTCAACTCCACAATCTTGTCGGAGGCTCCCAAGTGACACCTAGCCAATCTAGGAGACACCACTATCCAAGAAGTAACAAATGGTGTGTTGATGATGAACTCCTTGCTCTTGTGCTTCAAATGATAGTCTCCCCAACACACAACTCTCTCTCACATGATTTGGATTTGGTGGAAAGAAGATTTGAGTGGAAAGCAACTTGGGGAAGGCTATAGATCAAGATTCATATGGTTGGAATGGAATATCTTGACCTCAACACAAGTGTAGGTGGTTCTCTCTTAGAAAATGTGTATTGGAAGTGTAGGTATGTTCTGATGGCTCTCTCCACGAATGAAGAGTGGGTGGAGGGGTATATACAGCCTCCACACAGAATCTAACCGTTACACACAATTTGCCAAACTCGGTGGGACCGAATGGTTAAACTCGGTTGGACCGATTAAGCAAACCTAGTGACCGTTAGGATTTTCGGTGGGACTGAGATGCAACTCGGTAGGACCAATATGGTTAGGGTTAGGTAGTAACGTAATCTCGGTGTGACCGATTACACAAACTCGGTGGGACTGATTTTGGTAATAAGCTAACTAGATAGTTGGTCAGGTAAACTCGATGGGACCGATTCGCTCATCTCGGTGAGACCGAAATGTTACAAAAGGAAAACAAAGAGTCTACATTGCAATCTCGGTGGGACCGATCGCTCATCTCGGTAAGACCGAAACGTTACGAAGGGAAACAGAGAGATTACAATCCCATCTCGGTGAGACCGAGATCCCTATCGGTGAAACCGAATTGCTAGGGTTTGTGGCAGTGGCTATGACATTTGAAACTCGGTGGCGCCGGATAGAAAGAATCGGTGGGGCCGAGTTTGACTTTTGGTTTAGGTCATATGTGGATGTGGGAAGGTAGTTGAGGGTTTTGGAGCACATCACTAAGCACTTTGAGCAAGCAAGCCATTAAGCAACACCTCATCCCTCCTTGATAGTATTGGCTTTTCCTATAGACTCAATGTGATCTTGGATCACTAAAATATAAAATGTAGAGTCTTGAGCTTCAAGCTTGAGCCAAATTTTTTGTCCTTAGAATTTTGAGGGATCCACTTTCCTCATCCATGCCATGTCATTCATTGATCTTTTCCTGAAATATTAATCTTGGAATAATGTTAGCTCAATGATCTATATGTTGTTAGGAATTACCAAAACCACCCAGGGATAGTTGCACTTTCAATCTCCCCCTTTTTGGTAATTGATGACAACATATAGATCAAAGCTTCGACAAATGATAATAAGAGTGAAAGATATTGTCGCTTTGAGAAGTATGTGAAAAGTAAGAGCTCCCCCTAAATTTGTGCATATCTTAAGATTTGCTTTGGACTGCAAATGCATAATGAGTTAGGATCATGGGTTACTCTTCCATGTCACATACATCTTGGTGGAGCGCTCAAAATGATAAGAATTAAATACATGCACTCATCACCAAGCAAAGTGAATGATCATATAAGGATAAGTAAGATAATATCATCTAACAAGCATAAGTGTAGCTTATGATCAACCACATGATCATCAATGTCTCACAGATAATAGCATAGTATCTCAAGCAATCAAAAGACAAACGAAGTTCAACCACCAAAGCAAGAGAGAATAAAAAGCAACGCTCTCTCTCGAAGCCTATGATCTATACATTTTTCTCCCCCTTTGGCAACAAGTTACCAAAAAGTTCATAGAAAATGCATAGCACTAAAACGTCTCTCAGGCTTGGTCTTCAGGTGGTGGTGTCCGGAGAACTCCAAGGACGAAGGCTTCAGTCGAAGTAGATGGAGCTGCTGGGGTAGGTGCTGGAGCTGGTGGCACTGAAGCTGTAGCTGGTGCAGATGAAGTGGCTCTAGTGTCTGGTACAGGCACTGCAGCAGATCTCTGAGCTCGAGGCACTCTGGCAAATGCATCAGTGGTTGTCTTGCCCTTCCTCTCCTGCATGTCATCCTGTAGCTGCTCCACAACAGACCGAATCTCAGTTACTTTGACATCTAAATCATAGAATTTTTGTTCCACGATTCTTTCCAGGCTCTCCTGGTTTTGAGTTAGGGTGGCCAACCCCTTCTCAATCCTTAGAGATGATGCTATCAAGTAACCAACTGGTCCTGCTTGCTTTTCAAAAAGTACTCAGATGCCTCCTCTTGAGTTGGCATCTTGGCATCTTTCTCCATCTTTGCCTTCTCCTTCTTTGCTTGTGCTTGCACTGAGGAGGGTTCATCTTCATTCATCACAACTTGGTTGTCCTCCAAGTCAGGATAGATAGGCAAGTGTTCCTTATCCAACAAGTATGTGTCTGTGCCCATCTTTGAGTTTATCAACTCCTGGATCTGTGGGGCATATCCACAACTTCTTTTCTGGTCAGCTGCAGTCCTCTTAATAGTCTCAACTATAAGGCTCATGACCTTGAACTTCTGTGGCACATCAAATATATGTAGCAAGTTAATTGCATGGCCTCTGATCATTCTGTGATCACCAGACTTGGGCAGGAGAGTGTGCCTAAGGATCAAATTGATTGTAGGCAGCCTTGACAACAAGTGTTTTACTGACCCAAACTGGCGAGTCTCAAGATCATCTTCAGGAATCTCCTTGTACATATTTGCCATAGAGTTGTGATCCATCTTCTTCTTGGCATAGACATCCAAGTCATCTTCTTCTTCCTTAGGAGCATTGATCAGATTTGCCCATTCCTCAATAGTTGAGTGGTACCTTGTACCTTCAGACATCCATACTATCCTGCCATCTGGATAGAAGTGTGCTGTGGAGTAGAATTGCATTATGAGCTCCTCATTCCACTTTGTGAGCTTCTGGCCAACAAAGTCTGCAACTCCACAAGCACTGAAACTGTCAAACATAGCAGGATAGTGTTCCTCATTTTCCTTCATGTAGGTCCAGTTGACCCACCTCATATCACACACTATAGGCTTCTTGTCCAACAAAATTGTCTCATAGAAATCCTGCTGTTCCTTTGTGTGGAACCTGTAATCAACAACAGTCCTTCTCCTGGTAGCATATGGATCTGTCTCTCTCCATTTCCTCAGTCCTGAGTCTCTCCTGATCTTCATGTTCTCAGCCACAGGATGAGCATCATTGTGGTCTGGAATTTTTGGCTTCAATTTTCTCAGAACATGCTCTTCATCTTCTTCTTCAGCAACAGTCTCAGGCACTGGGGCCTTGTTCTTCTCAGCAGCTGGTATACTCCTGGTATTCCTCTTAGGTGCACTCTTGGGCTTTGAGGCAGCTTTGGGTGCTTCTTTGGGCTTTGATGATGCAGCCCCTGACCTTATAGCATCACCCATCAGCTTTTGTGCCTTGGGTGCTGGTGCAGCAACCTCTTCTTCCTCTTCTTCTTCCATCATGGAAGCCTTTCCAATCACTCTGGCCATGGTCTTCTTGACCCTTTCCTTCCTTTTCTTTCCTTCCGCAACAGGCTCTTTGGGTTGAGATTCCAAAGATGCTTGAGAGGATGCTCTGGCCTTAGACATTGGTTGTCTTCCTGCTGGCCTTTTGATCTTCATCCCTGGCTTAACTGCTGCTGAGCTGTACTCCTTCTTAACCACTTTCTTCTTTGATGTGGCCTCATCCTCAGTGGCCACATAGTCTTCATCCTCAGACTCTGAAGTTTTCTTCTTGCTTGCTCTAGTGGCAGCCTTTGGCAAATTGCTTGGGGTGCTCCTGCTACCATCATCTGAACTGCTAGAGGGACTAGTGCCCTCACTTAGGTGAACCTGCTCCTCTGACCTGTTCTGGCTGTCACTCTGGTCAGACATGTTGCAAACATTGACAGCAGACCCTGTGAATAGATATAGATGAGATAGAGTGGCTGAGCATCACAAAATGCAGAGGTTTTTGCAAAATAATGAGTCAAAAACTTAGTTTTAGTTTTCCACAGAAAGCATTTCGGATCAACCGATTTGCAAACTCGGTGATACCGAAGCAGCTGTTGGAACCTAAACTAGTGAACTCGGTCAGACCGAGTCACAGTTCGGTGGCACCGAGACTGCTAGGGTTTCACAAAGTCCTGAACTCGGTCACACCGATTTGCAATTCTCGGTCAGACCGAGAACCACATGTGCAATGGCCTTGGCCGAATCGGTGGAACCGAGTTCTGCAACCCGGTGGGTCCGAGATGGTTTCGGCGGAAACCTAACCCTAAATTTTTGATTCAACTCTAATCTATGGAGTGTTTTGAATGGATAGAAGCGTTTCAATCGTGGTAAGAATCATAATGAACACAATGTGCTAGGAATCGGACGGGGATAGCACTGTGATCGAGTCCATACCCTAGTTCGGCGATGAACTCGCTACGACGGCAACGGCGGGGAAGAATTCCGTTGACGGCGGCGGAGACCAGCGACAGGAGGCGGCTGGCGACGAGGAGGACGATCCGGAGACCCAGGAGGCAGAGCGAGCTATGCGCGGGCGAAGGGGTTTCGGAGAAATTTCCAAAATTTTGCCCGTGAGTATATATAGCCTGACCCTGTCGGTGTGACCGAGTGGAACAACTAACTGTTGACAGTTACAGCAACTTGGTGTGACCGAAAAGTTCAAATCGGTTGCACCGAGATTGAAAACCTAGATCGACTTAGTGATCTCGGTATGACCGAAATGGAGGAATCGGTCAGACCGAAACACACAAAGAAGTTTTGGAAGTTTAAGTCTATGACGAATCGGGGACTCCGAGTGCTCCTCACACAGAGTGGTTCGAATCTGACTTGATCAAATTTTGTGATGTAGCATGAATAGAGTTTGAGATGAGAAAAGCATAGATAGCTAGAGAGGGTTCTTAGGCATTCTTGTCCATCCACTTGGCAAAAGAAAACCAATCAATCAAAACAACAAGTGGATGTCCTCGAATGAGTAAAATATGCAATCAACATGCTCACACAATAAAATGGCAATTGAAATATGTGGCAAAGCATGCACAACCAATTCTAGCATCTATCAAACAATTTGCGATGACTAGGTCATCTATATATGAGTATATTGACTTAGGAGTCAAATGAGAACATTTGATCATATGTCATACTCATCGTTTAAGCACAAGTGGGGTTACCACTTTTACATAAAGCATTGTTGTGTTCACACCATTAGAGTTGCTTTAGCCCAATTCTAAGAGTAAAGCTCCCCCTAGATGTGAGATCCCCCCTAAGAGGGATGAACTAACCTTGTTTTGTCGATGATGACTTCATGTAGATGTTGAAGATGTGGATGCTCAATGTTGATGTAGATCATTTGGAGCTATCCATTGGAGTGAGTTGCACTTTCAATACCTACACGGGTTAGTCCCACAAGAAACAAACAAGGATATCCATAGACATAGAGTAATGCACACACAAGATGATGTCTATGAAATCTTTTAGGTTACCTTGTCCCTTATCTTACCAACAAGAGGGTTTGTGACTCCTTGAACTAGTGCAAGATGTGGAAGTTGATTGCACTTGTTCTTGCCAAGATGATAAAAGTGAAGTATGTTGGCGGAGTCACCCTCAAGAACTCTCTAGTTCTTCTTCTTTGGGATCCACACCATCTTGATGGGAATCCTCGGTGTTGTAGTTGTACTTGATGAAGTGGAACTTGAAGTAGTCTTGGGAACCCACTTGACCAAGGCCTTAGGAGCTTCTTCAAATGCATCAATTTCCTCTTGAAGCTTGTCCTTGCCTTTTTGCTTGTGGTCTTGTGGTGGAAGATCATCTTGAGCTTGTGTCCCTTTGAGAGAAGTAGGATCATACTCATCTTGTTGAGGAGCAAACTTCGTCTTGGGGTATTGATCTTCTTCCCACTCAACTCCATTGGCATTGAACTTTCGTTCAAAACCAACACCTTGATTCTTCCGGTGCCTTCCTTGCTTGCGTACAATTTCCTCGAATTACTTACTTCCGGCAAGGCTCTTGTAAACACCTTTCTCTATAATTCCCTTCAATAAACTATTTTCTTGCTCAAGTGTAACTTGGCTAAGAGAATCATTAGTGGAATCAAGATAACTACTAGAAGCAACAATATTAGATTTAGCATGATTATTGTTACTACTAGAGGAAGAATCTTTCTTGTTCTTGTTACTAGACTTGACTTGAGGCATGTAAGTGGACAAGAGTAAACGCTTGGCAATGTAAGAAGAACTTTTCTTGCGAAGATCATCATTGATTGCTTTTAAGAACTCATGCTCTTGCTCAAGGTTGAGCTTTTCAAAGCGTAATTTATCATGAGTCCTTAAAAGTTCTCGACGATCTCCTAAGATAGTTTCATGAGCTAACTTAAGAGTGTTTAGTTCTTTAGTTAGAGACTCAATCTTCTCCTTATCATTGTCATTCGTTTCATTATAGTATTCATCACTATAGTTGTCAACAAGTAACTCATCATCACCTAACAAGTCATCTTCATCACTATTGAAATCAACATACTCGAGGTGTGATACCTTTGGGCCTTTAGCCATGAAGCATGTTCCAACTCCTTCATTTGGTGAGTCAAATATGTCGTAGGAGTTGGTTGTCACAAGTGCTAGACCGGCAACACCTTCATCTTGAGTATATTCGGAATCAGAGTGATAGCTTCTCTCGGAGTGGTTGTCGGAGTCGGAGCCGGATACCCATTCACCAACATGAGCTTGGCGTCTTCGTTTTGTGTAGCTCCTTGATGACTTGTCCTTTCTTTCCGAATCCTTGCTTCTCCATGAGGGTCTTCGTTCATTACGATCATCTCTACTCCTTCTTTCCCTAGATGGTGATTCTTCTCTTCTACTTCTTCTCTTGGGAGAATCTTCTCTTCTCTTGTAGGGGGCCGTACACTCATTGGAATAGTGTCCGGGCCTTCCACAATTGTAGCAGTTTCGCTCTCGACTAGAAGATCTTTTGTCATTGTAGGACCTTGATTTGGAGCTTCTCTCTTTGCTTCTAATCTTGTAGAACTTGTTGAAATTCTTCAACATTAAGCTCAATTCTTCATTGAAGGTTTGTTTCTCACTCGATGATGTGGGGGGGTTCACATGAGGCTTTGTAAGCACCACTTGATTTGTTGTGAAGTTCCTCTTTATCCCTGAGTGACATCTCATGAGCAACTATTCTTCCGATGACTTCCGTTGGCTTGAGATCTATGTAATTTGGCATCATTTGGATCAATGTGCACACGGTATCATATTTTCCATCCAAGGCTCTTAGGATCTTCTTGATGATGAATCTATCGGTCATCTCTTCACTCCCTAAGCCGGCAATCTCATTTGTGATAAGAGCAAGCCTAGAGTACATTTTAGCGACACCTTCACCATCCTTCATTTTGAACTTGTCAAGTTGACTTTGAAGCACATCCAACTTGGATTCCTTGACGGAGTCGGTACCTTCATGCATGTCAATCAAAGTATCCCAAATTTCCTTTGCATTCTCAAGACGGCTGATTTTGTTGAATTCTCCGGGGCACAATCCGTTGAAGAGGATATCACAAGCTTGAGCATTGTATTGTAGCATCTTCAACTCATCCGCGGTAGCTTCACGATTCGGTTCTCTCCCATCAAAGAATTCACCTTGCAAGCCAACAAAAACAATAGCCCAAACAGCGGGGTTATGTCCAAGAATATGCATTTTCATCTTATGCTTCCAACTGGCAAAATTAGTACCTTCAAAGTAAGGACCTCTACGGTGATAATTTCCCTCACTAGACGCCATACTCTCCTAGGTTGTGAAACCAAGGCTATGACCACCAAAAGCTATGGAAATCAAAGCAAATGGAGACCAAAGCTCTGATAGCACTTGTAGGATCAAAAGTATGTCTAGAGGGGGGTGATTAGACTACTTGACCAAATAAAAATCTAGCTTTTTCCCAATTTTAGTTCTTGGCAGATTTTAGCTATCTTAGCACAAGTCAAGCAATCTCCACACAATTCAAGCAAGCATGCAAAAGAGTATATGAGCAGCGGAAAGTAAAGCATGCAACTTGCAAGAATGTAATGGGAAGGGTTTGGAGGATTCAAACGCAATTGGAGACACAAATGTTTTTGTCGTGGTTCCGATAGGTGGTGCTATCGTACATCCACGTTGATGGAGACTTCAACCCATGGAGGGTAATGGTTGCGCAAGTCCACGGAGGGCTCCACCCACGAAGGGTCCACGAAGAAGCAACCTTGTCTATTCCATCATGGCCGTCACCCACGAAGGACTTGCCTCACTAGCGGTAGATCTTCACGAAGTAGGCGATCTCCTTGCCCTTAAAAACTCCTTGGTTCAACTCCACAATCTTGTCGGAGGCTCCCAAGTGACACCTAGCCAATCTAGGAGACACCACTCTCCAAGAAGTAACAAATGGTGTGTTGATGATGAACTCCTTGCTCTTGTGCTTCAAATGATAGTCTCCCCAACACTCAACCCTCTCTCACATGATTTGGATTTGGTGGAAAGAAGATTTGAGTGGAAAGCAACTTGGGGAAGGCTAGAGATCAAGATTCATATGGTTGGAATGGAATATCTTGACCTCAACACAAGTGTAGGTGGTTCTCTCTCAGAAAATGTGTATTGGAAGTGTAGGTATGTTCTGATGGCTCTCTCCATGAATGAAGAGTGGGTGGAGGGGTATATATAGCCTCCACACAAAATCTAACCGTTACAGACAATTTGCCAAACTCGGTGGGACCAAATGGTTAAACTCGGTCGGACCGATTCAGCAAACCTAGTGACCGTTAGGATTTTCGGTGGGACTGAGATGCAACTCAGTAGGACCAATATGGTTAGGGTTAGGGCATAACGTAATCTCGGTGTGACCGATTACACAAACTCAGTGGGACCAATTTTGGTAATAAGCTAACCAGAGAGTTGGTCAGGTAAACTCGGTGGGACCGATTCGCTCATCTCAGTGAGACCGAAATGTTACAAAAGGGAAACAGAGAGTTTACATTGCAATCTCGGTGGGACCGATCGCTCATCTCGGTAAGACCGAAACGTTACGAAGGGAAACAGAGAGATTACAATCCCATCTCGGTGAGACCGAGATCCCTATCGGTGAAACCGAATTGCTAGGGTTTGTGGCAGTGGCTATGACATTTGAAACTCGGTGGCGCCGGATGGAAAGAATGGGTGGGGCCGACTTTGACTTTTGGTTTAGGTCATATGTGGATGTGGGAAGGTAGTTGAGGGTTTTGGAGCATATCACTAAGCACTTTGAGCAAGCAAGCCATTAAGCAACACCTCATCCCTCCTTGATAGTATTGGCTTTTCCTATAGACTCAATGTGATCTTGGATCACTAAAATATAAAATGTAGAGTCTTGAGCTTCAAGCTTGAGCCAAATTTTTTGTCCTTAGAATTTTGAGGGATCCACTTTCCTCATCCATGCCATGCCATTCATTAAGCTTTTCCTGAAATATTAATCTTGGAATAATGTTAGCTCAATGAGCTATATGTTGTTAGGAATTACCAAAACCACCCAGGGATAGTTGCACTTTCAATCTCCCCCTTTTTGGTAATTGATGACAACACATAGATCAAAGCTTCGACAAATGATAATAAGAGTGAAAGATATTGTCGCTTTGAGAAGTATGTGAAAAGCAAGAGCTCCCCCTAAATTTGTGCATATCTTAAGATTTGCTTTGGACTGCAAGTGCACAATGAGTTAGGATCATGGCTTACTCTTCCATGTCAAAATGATAAGAATTAAATACATGCACTCATCACCAAGCAAAGTGAATGATCATATAAGGATAAGTAAGATAATATCATCTAACAAGCATAAGTGTAGCTTATGATCAACCACATGATCATCAATATCTCACAGATAATAGCATAGTATCTCAAGCAATCAAAAGACAAACGAAGTTCAACCACCAAAGCAAGAGAGAATAAAAAGCAATGCTCTCTCTCGAAGCCTATGATCTATACATTTTTCTCCCCCTTTGGCAACAAGTTACTAAAAAGTTCATAGAAAATGCATAGCACTAAAACGTCTCCCAGGCTTGGTCTTCAGGTGGTGGTGTCCGGAGAACTCCAAGGACGAAGGCTTCAGTCGAAGTAGATGGAGCTGCTGGGGTAGGTGCTGGAGCTGGTGGCACTGAAGCTGTAGCTGGTGCAGATGAAGTGGCTCTAGTGTCTGGTACAGGCACTGCAGCAGATCTCTGAGCTCGAGGCACTCTGGCAAATGCATCAGTGGTTGTCTTGCCCTTCCTCTCCTGCATGTCATCCTGTAGCTGCTCCACAACAGACTGAATCTCAGTTACTTTGACATCTAAATCATAGAATTTTTGTTCCACGATTCTTTCCAGGCTCTCCTGGTTTTGAGTTAGGGTGGCCAACCCCTTCTCAATCCTTAGAGATGATGCTATCAAGTAACCAGCTGGTCCTGCTTGCTTTTCAAAAAGTACTCAGATGCCTCCTCTTGAGTTGGCATCTTGGCATCTTTCTCCATCTTTGCCTTCTCCTTCTTTGCTTGTGCTTGCACTGAGGAGGGTTCATCTTCATTCATCACAACTTGGTTGTCCTCCAAGTCAGGATAGATAGGCAAGTGTTCCTTATCCAACAAGTATGTGTCTGTGCCCATCTTTGAGTTTATCAACTCCTGGATCTGTGGGGCATATCCACAACTTCTTTTCTGGTCAGCTGCAGTCCTCTTGATAGTCTCAACTATAAGGCTCATGACCTTGAACTTCTGTGGCACATCAAATATATGTAGCAAGTTAATTGCATGGCCTCTGATCATTCTGTGATCACCAGACTTGGGCAGGAGAGTGTGCCTAAGGATCAAATTGATTGTAGGCAGCCTTGACAACAAGTGTTTTACTGACCCAAACTGGCGAGTCTCAAGATCATCTTCAGGAATCTCCTTGTACATATTTGCCATAGAGTTGTGATCCATCTTCTTCTTGGCATAGACATCCAAGTCATCTTCTTCTTCCTTAGGAGCATTGATCAGATTTGCCCATTCCTCAATAGTTGAGTGGTACCTTGTACCTTCAGACATCCATACTATCCTGCCATCTGGATAGAAGTGTGCTGTGGAGTAGAATTGCATTATGAGCTCCTCATTCCACTTTGTGAGCTTCTGGCCAACAAAGTCTGCAACTCCACAAGCACTGAAACTGTCAAACATAGCAGGATAGTGTTCCTCATTTTCCTTCATGTAGGTCCAGTTGACCCACCTCATATCACACACTATAGGCTTCTTGTCCAACAAAATTGTCTCATAGAAATCCTGCTGTTCCTTTGTGTGGAACCTGTAATCAACAACAGTCCTTCTCCTGGTAGCATATGGATCTGTCTCTCTCCATTTCCTCAGTCCTGAGTCTCTCCTGATCTTCATGTTCTCAGCCACAGGATGAGCATCATTGTGGTCTGGAATTTTTGGCTTCAATTTTCTCAGAACATGCTCTTCATCTTCTTCTTCAGCAACAGTCTCAGGCACTGGGGCCTTGTTCTTCTCAGCAGCTGGTATACTCCTGGTATTCCTCTTAGGTGCACTCTTGGGCTTTGAGGCAGCTTTGGGTGCTTCTTTGGGCTTTGATGATGCAGCCCCTGACCTTATAGCATCACCCATCAGCTTTTGTGCCTTGGGTGCTGGTGCAGCAACCTCTTCTTCCTCTTCTTCTTCCATCATGGAAGCCTTTCCAATCACTCTGGCCATGGTCTTCTTGACCCTTTCCTTCCTTTTCTTTCCTTCCGCAGCAGGCTCTTTGGGTTGAGATTCCAAAGATGCTTGAGAGGATGCTCTGGCCTTAGACATTGGTTGTCTTCCTGCTGGCCTTTTGATCTTCATCCCTGGCTTAACTGCTGCTGAGCTGTACTCCTTCTTAACCACTTTCTTCTTTGATGTGGCCTCATCCTCAGTGGCCACATAGTCTTCATCCTCAGACTCTGAAGTTCTCTTCTTGCTTGCTCTAGTGGCAGCCTTTGGCAAATTGCTTGGGGTGCTCCTGCTACCATCATCTGAACTGCTAGAGGGACTAGTGCCCTCACTTAGGTGAACCTGCTCCTCTGACCTGTTCTGGCTGTCACTCTGGTCAGACATGTTGCAAACACTGACAGCAGACCCTGTGAATAGATATAGATGAGATAGAGTGGATGAGCATCACAAAATGCAGAGGTTTTTGCAAAAGAATGAGTCAAAAACTTAGTTTTAGTTTTCCACAGAAAGCATTTCGGATCAACCGATTTGCAAACTCAGTGATACCAAAGTAGCTGTTGGAACCTAAACTAGTGAACTCGGTCAGACCGAGTCACAGTTCGATGGCACCGAGACTGCTAGGGTTTCACAAAGTCCTGAACTCGGTCACACCGATTTGCAATTCTCGGTCAGACCGAGAACCACATGTGCAATGGCCTTGGCCGAATCGGTGGAACCGAGTTCTGCAACCCGGTGGGTCCGAGATGGTTTCGGCGGAAACCTAACCGTAAATTTTCGATTCAACTCTAATCTACGGAGTGTTTTGACTGGATAGAAGCGTTTCAAAACGAAGTACTGCCGGTGCTGCTACCGCTACATAATTGGTTGGAGATGCACCCACCTTGTTGGTGTAGATGGTCCAGTTGGTGAAGAGCTCTGACAGCATGGCTCCGAGCTGCCCAAAGAGCGCACGGAGGCGCCCACGGAGATGTTATCTCTGATGAACATGGTACGTTGAGATTGCAAAGCAGTCCTGCCCTCTTGTCGCAGACACTGCAAGACAACACATCTTTCAAAAAAAAAATTTAACCAGTCTCAAGTTAACTTGTGCAGTAGAAGTTACCCTACACCTGCAAAACACAACCATGCATGTACAGGCACTATACGTACACAGCAAGACATATCAAGAGAGACCATAAATGTTCAGGGTTATGCATGATGGATGTTGAGCACTTTTGTTGCTTATTCAGAGTAAAAAAGGGTACCCTAGAAAATTTAAACATATTCTGCTACACAGATCCATGAGCTACCCATTTAGCAAGAACGGTACAGGAACAAACCATGAGCTATCTATCCAGCATATTGTGCGTGTGCGTGAGAATACTCGGGTATACTTAACTTGGGTTCAGTACCCAGGTATGTCGGATGCGGGGCTCCGGCTAACCCTTAAGGTTCGAATACTAGGGTGCGCGCGAAGTCTTTCCCTCCTACCGACCTACGCTCTAGCTCGCTAAGATCTTGCGGACGAACTCGACGAACTCACAACACAAAAAGACACGGGGTTTATACTGGTTCGGGCCACCGTTGTGGTGTAATACCCTACTCCAGTGTGGTGGTGGTGGATTGCCTCTTGGGTTGATGATGAACAGTACAAGGAAAGAACAGCCTCCTGAGGTTGAGGTGTTCTTGAGCTCAGTGAGCTTGTGCGTGTGGGGGTGGTCTGAATGATCCGTCTCTTTCTCTCCAGTCTCCGTTTGTCCCCCCTCTCTATGGTGGTGGTTAGTCCTATTTATAGAGGCCCTGGTCCTCTTCCCAAATATCGAGCGGGAAGGGAGCCAACAATGGCGGGCTAATTTGAAGGGGGACAGCTAGTACAAGCTATCCTGACAAAAGTAGTCTTCGCCTCCACAAAGCTCTGGTGGTGACGCCATCTTGGGCTCCATGATGACCTCCGTCTTGCAGTCCATGGTCTTGGTCTTGTTGCACCGAAATGGTAACTGAGGGAGTCCTGGATTAGGGGGTGTTCAGGTAGCCGGACTATACCTTCAGCCGGATCCAGGACTTTGAGGATACAAGATTGAAGACTTCGTCCTGTGTCCGGATGGGACTTTCCTTGGCGTGGAAGGCAAGCTTGGCGATGCGGATATTCAAGATCTCCTACCATTGTAACCGACTCTGTGTAACCCTAACCCTATCCGGTGTCTATATAAACCGGAGGGTTGTAGTCCGTAGGACATTGTAACGCCCGGGTAAATAAGCTACAGTGAACCTCTGCTAATGATGCCACGTCACCTCGATTACTGTTCCTAGTCTCGTGCTAGTTTGAAACTGATTCAAATTCAAATTCAAAATCAACCAGGGGATAAAAACTTTTCAAAATTTAAAACAAAAATGTTCGGGGTGTGCAAATAAATGCCTAGGAATTTATGGTGTGGGATCCATGCCTTTATAAAAGACCTAAATACTTAAAATGAATTAAAACAGAAAAGAAAATAAATAAAGAAAAGAAAATACAAAAAAACAGAAAACAAAAAAAAGGACCCCCCCACTGGGCCAGACGGCCCAGCCGGCCAGGCCACCCACCAGCCCAACTGGGCAAAGGCCCAACTGGCCGGCCCACCCCACTCCCTTAACCCCCTCATGCCGGAACCCTAACCCATCCCGTCGCCCCACTTCCCCCCCCACTCCCCACGTCTCCCTCTCGTTCCCCCCTCTCTCGTGGATCTGGATCGGGGGCAACCGACGCCCCGAACCCGTCGCCCCCGACCCCGGCACGCCCGAACCCGCCGCCTCGTCCCTGCGCCCCATCTATGCCGTCGTCTCGCCTCCTCACGTCCTCCTCGTCCCGAGCCGAGGCCGCCATTCCAGCGCCGCGCCCTCGACCCCGTCGCCCCGCCGCACTCGTTGCCGGCGACCCGAACGCCGCCCCCTTCCTCGTCCTCCTCCTCGAGCTCGAGACCGCTGCCCCGTTCCCTGCACCTTCCGTGAGCACCCCCCCTCTCTCCCCGTCCCCGTTGCCCGTTCCGGCCACCGCGCCGCCAAGCCCCGCCCCTGTGCGCTGCCGGCGTCGACTGCGCACGCAAGGCCGCACCCGCCTGCTCGACCCGCTCCTCACGCCCGACCGTGCCCTATGCATGTGCACACTCGCCACTGCCCCGTGCTGAAGCTCCGCGTGCGCCGTGCTCGCCCACCGGTCGCCCGCGCCGTCCGCGGCTTGCGCGTGTCCGCCCCCTTGCTCGCGATGCTCCCCTCGCCCCGATCGCTGTTGCGTCCGCCGCCGCTCGCCGTCCCGCCATTTGCCAGCGCCGCGCCTTCGTTCCCTGCCCCGGCGCCACCCCGACGTGGCCTCGCCGCTGCCGCTGTAGTCCCAGGCGGCCGGGCTTGCCGTGCCCGTGGCCGGCGCCCCCTGCCCATCTGGGCATTTGCCAATCGGGCTGGGTGCCTGCGCCCGTAACCCGCGCGCCCGAATCGCTGTGGCCCTTTGGGCCACTGACATGGGGCCCCAGCCCCAGAACGTTTAAATAAAAAAAAGAATTAAAGAAATATAATAATAAAATTAATTAATTAATTAAATATTTAATTAAGGAAATAACTAAGTTAATTAATTATAATTAGATTAACCTAATCACTAATTAACCTAATTAACTGTTAGTTAATTAAAACAGAGTATGACGATCGGGACCCACCTGTCGGGTTGACCAAGTCAACTGCTGACGTCATGCTGACGTCATGATGACGTCAGCAGACACTATTCTGGATAATGTTGATTAAATTAAATAAATAAATCCTGAAAGTGATTTAAATCTTTTAGAATTAATATAAAATAAACCGTAGCTCGGATGGAAAAACTTTGTACATGAAAGTTGCTCAGAACGACGAGACGAATTCGGATACGCAGCCCGTTCATCCGCCACGTGTCCCTAGCATAGTGAACCTGCAACATTTCACCTCCGGTTCATCTGTCCGAAAACGCGAAACACCGGGGATACTTTCTCGGATGTTATCCCCCTTCACCGGTATCACCTAATACCGCGTTAGGGCACCCCTAGCACCGTTACTTGCCTTGTCATGCATCGTTATGCATCTGTTTGCATTATATTTATTGTTTCTTCCCCCCTCTACTTTCGCTAGACACCGAGACCGACGCCGCTGCTACCCAGTACGACTACGGAGTTGACGACCCCTCTCTCTTGCCAGAGCAACCAGGCAAGCCCCCCCCTTGATCACCAGATATCGCCTACTCTCCTCTTTACTGCTTGCATTAGAGTAGTGTAGCATGTTACTGCTTTCCGTTATTCCTATCCTGATGCATAGCCTGTCATTGTTACTACTGTTGTTACCATTACCTGCTATCCTACTGCTTAGTATAGAATGCTAGTGTTCCATCAGTGGCCCTACACTCTTGTCCGTCTGCCATGCTATACTACTGGGCCGTGATCACTCGGGAGGTGATCACGGGTATATTACTTACTTTCTACAGGATACATGTGGTGACTAAAGACGGGTCGGCTTGTGGAGCACCCGCGAGTGATTCACGGATTGGGGGCTGAAAGGACCTTTGTCCCAACGGCCCTCTGTGTGGATCTTTGAGGCGGAGCGACAGGGCAGGTTCCGACCACCTAGGAGAGAGGTGGGCCTGGCCCTGGTCGGCGTTCGCGGATACTTAACACGCTTAACGAGATCTGGGTATTTGATCTGAGTTTGGCCATTTGGTCTATACGCACTAACCATCTACGCGGGAGTAGTTATGGGTATCCCGGCGTCGTGGTATCAGCCGAAGCCTTCTTGACGTCAGCGACGGAGCGGCGCGCGCTGGATTGGACTGGAACGCCACTAGGCTAGGTCTGCTTCCGGCCGCCCACGCAACATGCATGTGTGCTAAGGGCGATGGGCCCAGACCCCTGTGCGCTTAGGTTTAGACCGGCATGCTGACCTCTCTGTTGTGCCTAGGTGGGGCTGCGACGTGTTGATCTTCCGAGGCCGGGCATGACCCAGGAAAGTGTGTCCGGCCAAATGGGATCGAGCGTGTTGGGGTATGTGGTGCACCCCTGCAGGGAAGTTAATCTATTCGAATAGCCGTGATCTTCGGTAACAGGACGACTTGGAGTTGTACCTTGACCTTATGACAACTAGAACCGGATACTTAATAAAACACACCCTTCCAAGTGCCAGATACAACCGGTGGTCGCTCTCTCTCAGGGATACGAGGAGGGGATCGCCGGGTAGGATTATTGCTATGCGATGATACTTGGAGGACTTCAGTCTACTCCCTTCTACATGCTACAAGACGGAGGCTGCCAGAAGCGTAGTCTTCGAAAGGATTAGCTATCCCCCTCTTATTCTGGCTTTCTGCAGTTCAGTCCACCGATATGGCCCTTTACACATTTACCCATGCATATGTAGTGTAGCTTCTTGCTTGCGAGTACTTTGGATGAGTACTCACGGTTGCTTTCTCCTTCTTTCCCTCTATCCCTTCTACCTGGTTGTCGCAACCAGATGTTGGAGCCCAGGAGCCAGACGCCACCGTCGACGACGACCCCTACTACACCGGAGGTGCCTACTACTACGTGATGCCCGCTGACGACGACCAGGAGTAGTTAGGAGGATCCCAGGCAGGAGGCCTGCGCCTCTTTCGATCTGTATCCCAGTTTGTGCTAGCCTTCTTAAGGCAAACTTGTTTAACTTATGTCTGTACTCAGATATTGTTGCTTCCGCTGACTCGTCTATGATCGAGCTCTTGTATTCGAGCCCTCGAGGCCCCTGGCTTGTAATATGATGCTTGTATGACTTATTTTTATTTGTAGAGTTGTGTTGTGATATCTTCCCGTGAGTCCCTGATCTTGATCGTACACGTTTGTGTGTATGATTAGTGTACGACTGAATCGGGGGCGTCACAAGTTGGTATCAGAGCCGACTGCCTGTAGGAATCCCCTTTCCAACTCCTTGGCCGAAGTTGAGTCTAGTCGATGAAAACTATTTTTCTAACATGGCTGTGTGCCTTACGGGCCCACGTTGCCATCGGGTGGTACTAGGATCTTTTACTCCTCGACCTTTACTCTGGGACTCTGAACTCTCTTCTACTCGGGTTAAATGAATTTACTAACTCTGACACTAGGATCCCGTTACGACATTCACCCCAAAGTTGGATAAGCCCTAGTTATTCTTTAGAATTGTATTTGAACATTATCCACATTGTCATTTGACTCCTGTGAAAAAATCTGTGTTTTCAGATGGAACCCACGAGGCAGGTCGTGCGCCACACGACGGCCATTGGTGCCTCAGGATCACCTGCTGTGTTGGCTGAGATGATGACCTATCTGGGTTATCGCTGGCACCCTGAGTACACCGTCTATGAGGAGTATCAGGACTTCAACCAGGAGTAGTACCGTGCCATCGTCCACCTCTACTCTCGAGAGTATGACTCCACTACCGTGCTGCACACTGCTCATGGTGTTGGAGTGACTATCGATATGGCGGTCCACGATGCTGCTTATGCTGCTCTGACACGTCTCCGTGGCGAGTATCAGGAGTTGGACACCTCCCCCTTCAGGCACATTGCTATCGCATCCGATGTTGGTGCGGAGGGATACTACACTGCTGCCTACTCCACTGTCACCCGAGAGCCATTCTACCATCAGAACCTGGTTCTGCATGCTGATGGGCTGGATAGAGCTAACCGAGCTCTTCGCCACGAGTTGTACACCACCCGTCAGCACCTGTATCGTGCTCTGACGCTGTTGCACCCCTCTGTCCGCTCTGGTGATCTGTCGCGTTCTGCGATCTACCCTGCCCGGACCGTGATGCCCCAGGGCGTCGGCTGGCCAGATGTGGGAGGCTACTCTCCTGCATTGGGCCCTCTCCTGCCACCTGCGCATCGGGTTCCGCACCAGAGTATCCGCGGACCCCAGGCTACTCGTGTGGAGGTCTTCCCTTCGCGTCACTACCAGCTGTCGGGCTACACCTACCTCCGCAGTACCGCATGGGACTAACGTAGACTTGCTTATTAGTGTTAGATGCATTCGCCGCGAGCCTGTGTGCCGCCTATGATGTCTTAGCCTATGTACCGAACTCTGTGTAACGAACTCTATGCTGATCTCTTTTGTAAGATATGCCGACTACTATGTAGTATCTATCGTCCTACGTTCATTGTGCATGTTTCATCATGAATGATTCTTGTTTTTTTTGCAATTCCTCAATGCTGAACTACCCCTGTTAAGTATTAGCAGGATGGTTAGACCAGGTGGTCGTGGTGGCAACGCCCCACCACCGCCTGAGTACATGGCTGGTATGATCCAACAGCTTGAGATGAATCGCCAGTTCATGGAGAATATGATGGCTCAGTTTCCTTGCCCCAATATGAACCAGCAGCCAACCCCAGTGACTCTGCAGAATTTCATGCGCCTGAACCCAACTGTGTACCGCAGCTCAACTCAGCCTCTGGATGCTGATGACTGGCTCCGTGACATCACCTATGAGATGGAGTCTGCTGATGTAGCCCCTGCCAGCTATGTCACCTTTGCTTCCTTCTTCCTGAAGGGACCCGCGGCTCAATGGTGGGACAGCCACAGGCGTACTCTGCCAGCTGGAACAATCATCACCTGGCCAGACTTCCAAGCTGCCTTCCGTGCTCGCTTCATTCCTCAGGGAGTTATGGACCGGAAGAAGCGTGAGTTCCGCAACCTCACCCAAGGCAACAGAACTGTGGAAGCTTATCAGCGGGAGTTTCTGGACTTGTCCCGCTATGCTGAAGAGGACATTGCAACTGATGCACGCAGACAGGAGAAGTTCCGGGATGGCCTTCAAGATGACATCAAGCTCGCACTTCTAGTGCATGACTTTGCTGATTTCGCCACTCTGGTGAACAAAGCCATCAATGTTGAAACTGGTCTGCAGGAATACCAGAGCTCTCACAAGCGCAGCCGTGACACGGGCTCATCTTCGGGCCCGTCCTTACAGAAGCGCAAGATATGGATTCCCAACAGCATGTACCAGCCGAATGCACCTGCCCCAAGGCAGTCCTATGCTGCACCTCGTCCACCTACGGCTCCAACTAGGCAGCCAAGGCTTCCAGCTCCACCACCCCAAGCTCCTGTTCCTACTCCCGAGAATGGTTTGTGCTTCAGGTGTGGACAACCAGGGCACCGTGCTAGGGAATGCAACCAGAAACAGAATCAACTGGCCCTTCCAGCAATTGGCCGTGGAAGCAACCAGCCTCGCAACAACAGTGCCAAGTCTTATGGTCGTGTTCATGCCAACCACGTTGACCTGAGCGAAGCTCAAGACCAGCCTGCTACTGTGATGGGTACCCTCCTCGTAAATTCAGTACTAGCATCTGTTTTATTTGATACAGGTGCATCGCATTCATTCATGTCAGAAGGTTTTGCATGCTTGCATGACATTAAATGTGAGAACATGGATGCTTCACTATTAGTACACACCCCTGCGGGCCAATGTCGAACCTCCATGATTTGCAACGACGTCCCTGTAGAAATCGAAGGACTGGAATTCCTTGTCTCTCCCATCGTACTGAAGTCCTGTAGCATTGATCTCATTCTGGGAATGGATTGGTTGAAAGTGCATACTGCTTCTATAGTTTGCGCCACTAAGGTCGTCCATCTGCTACACCCTTCTGACGAAATAATAGCTTACCAAGCTCATCTAGTTCAGAACGCCGAGGCACGACTTTATGCCTTGAATGCGTTGAACGCTGCACCACTCGAGGGCATTGAAAACATTCCCGTCGTTCGTGAATTCCAAGATGTCTTCCCAGAAGAACTTCCAGGGATCCCCCTGCTAGAGCTGTCAAATTCATCATCGACTTGAAACCCGGCACTACCCCTATAGCTAAACGACCCTACAAGATGCCGCCGCATGAACTCATTGAGCTTAAGGAGGAAATCGACAAATCTCTTACCAAAGGTTTCATTCGCCCAAGTTGCTCTCCTTGGGGAGCACCTTCTCTCTTTGTTAGGAAGAAGGATGGGACAAACCGATTGGTCCAAGACTACCGTCCTATAAACCAAGCTACCATCCAGAATAAATACCCTCTTCCTCGGATCAATGATCTTTACGATCAACTGGCTGGTTCATCAGTGTTCTCCAAACTTGACTTAAGATTGGGTTACCACCAGATCCGTGTTCGTGAGGAGGACATCCCAAAAACCGCCTTCGTGACTCGGTATGGATCATATGAGTACACCGTCATGTCATTCGGCTTAACGAATGCTCCCGCCACCTTCTCTCGTCTGATGAATTATATATTCATGGATTACCTCGACAAGTTCGTCGTGGTTTATCTGGACGATATCCTTGTATTTTCCAAGAACGAGGAAGAACATGCTGGACATCTGCGTCTTGTGCTAGAGAAGCTTCGAGAACATCAACTGTATGCTAAGTATTCCAAGTGTGAATTCTGGCTCCCCGAAGTAACCTATCTTGGGCATGTCATCTCCAAGGATGGTATTGCCGTCAACCCTGAACGAGTTCAGGCTATTCTCGATTGGACTCCTCCGAAGAACGTCAAGCAAGTCCGAAGTTTCCTCGGTCTCGCCAGCTACTGCCGTCGATTCGTCGAGAACTTCTCCAAGATTGCCAGGCCCCTGACTAATCTATTGCATAAGGGTGTCAAGTTTGACTGGACAGACAAGTTTCAGGAAAGTTTCCAGGCGCTCAAAGACAAGTTGACTTCTGCCCCCGTACTTGCTCCACCTGATACTAAGAAGGACTTTGTCATTTACTGCGACGCTTCCCGTCAAGGATTAGGCTGTGTCCTAATGCAAGAGCGCAGAGTGATTGCTTATGCATCTCGTCAACTGCGCCCTCACGAAGAAAACTACCCGGTTCATGACCTCGAGCTTGCTGCTGTCATTCATGCACTGAAGCAGTGGCGACATTACCTTCTCGGTAATCGTTGCGAGATCTTCACCGACCATCAAAGTCTGAAGTATCTGTTTACTCAGCCAGATTTGAACCTACGTCAGCAAAGATGGATGGAGACTGTTGCAGACTTTGACGTGGGTATATCCTATACCCCCGGCAAGGCTAATGTAATGGCTGATGCCTTGAGCCGCAAGTCTTACTGCAACCACCTCCAGGTCCACAAAGTTCAGCCCTCGCTTACCGAAGAATTTAGAAGGCTGAACCTCCATATTGTTCCCCCAGGATCACTCGCTCCCCCTCCCGAAGGTTTCCCCAAACAGAACCTCCATGTTGTTTCCAAGGGTTCTCTCAATACCCTGGTTGCGAAACCAGATCTTGTGGACACCATCAAATGGATACAGAAATGTGACGATGAAGTCCTCAAGATTAAGCGCGACCTCAAAAGGGGAAAGCCCTCATTCTTCACGATCGCCGACGATGGCACCTTGTATTTCAAAGGCCGCCTAGTGGTACCATGTTCGAAGAAAAACCTGGATAAGACTAAGAGGGTTATGCAAGAAGCTCATGATACGCCTCTGTCCATCCATCCTGGTAGTACAAAGATGTACCAGGATATTCGTCAAAGATTCTGGTGGTCTAATATGAAGCAGGACATTGCTCGTTATATTGCTGAGTGTGACGTTTGTCGCCGAATCAAAGCAGAGCATCAAAGGCCTGCTGGAACTCTGCAACCTATCTCTATTCCTGAATGGAAATGGGACCATGTTGAAATGGACTTCGTCACTGGATTTCCCAAATCGCAGAAAGGTAATGATGCTATTCTTGTCGTCATTGACCGGCTTTCCAAAGTTGCCCATTTTCTGGCGGTCAAAGAGACAATCACTACTAGTCAGCTTGCTACTCTCTACATGGCCAGAATTGTTTCACTTCACGGTATCCCACTGGTTATCAGCTCAGACCGTGGCAGCTTATTCACTTCAAGGTTTTGGGCGAGTTTCCAAGAAGCTATGGGAACTCATCTGTCGTTCAGTACTGCGTTTCATCCGCAGTCACAAGGGCAAGTTGAACGTGTCAACCAAGTTCTTGAAGACATGCTTCGAGCTTGTGTAATCTCATTCGGCAAGAAATGGGAGGAATCTCTTCCATATGCCGAGTTCTCTTATAATAATAGCTATCAAGCTAGTCTGAAGATGTCCCCCTTCGAAGTGCTTTATGGAAGAAAGTGTCGAACCCCTCTGAACTGGTTAGAAACTGGGGAACGCCCACTCTTCGGTCCGGATATTATCCAACAGGCCGAAGAACAAGTTCGCATTATTCGCGAGAATCTCAAGACTGCTCAGTCACGTCAGAAAAGTCAGTATGACTGTCATCACCAAGACATGGTCTATCAACCTGGCGAAAAGGCTTATCTTCGAGTTACACCAATGAAGGGTGCTCACTGCTTCGGGATCAAAGGCAAGCTAGCTCCTCGCTATATCGGTCCCTTCACTATTCTCGAAAGGCGTGGAAAGGTGGCATATCAACTGGAGCTCCCGCCGAACCTTTCTCAGGTTCACGATGTGTTCCATGTGTCACAACTCCGCCGTTGCTTCAAGGATCCAATCCGAGCGGTGGATCATGAAGTGCTCGAATTGCAACAGGACCTCTCTTATAAAGAGCATCCGGTCCGCATTCTTGACCAAGCTGAACGCCGCACACGTCAGAAGGCGATCAAATTCCTCAAAGTCCAGTGGTCGAATCACTCTGAAGACGAAGCCACTTGGGAACGCGAGGACCGCCTGCGTGACGAATACCCCGCACTGTTTCCTTCTATCTCCTAAAATCTCGGGACGAGATTTCTTGTAGTGGAGGAGTTTTGTAACGCCCGGGTAAATAAGCTACAGTGAACCTCTGCTAATGATGCCACGTCACCTCGATTACTGTTCCTAGTCTCGTGCTAGTTTGAAACTGATTCAAATTCAAATTCAAAATCAACCAGGGGATAAAAACTTTTCAAAATTTAAAACAAAAATGTTCGGGGTGTGCAAATAAATGCCTAGGAATTTATGGTGTGGGATCCATGCCTTTATAAAAGACCTAAATACTTAAAATGAATTAAAACAGAAAAGAAAATAAATAAAGAAAAGAAAATACAAAAAAACAGAAAACAAACAAAAAAAAGGACCCCCCCACTGGGCCAGACGGCCCAGCCGGCCAGGCCACCCACCAGCCCAACTGGGCAAAGGCCCAACTGGCCGGCCCACCCCACTCCCTTAACCCCCTCACGCCGGAACCCTAACCCATCCCGTCGCCCCACTTCCCCCCCACTCCCCACATCTCCCTCTCGTTCCCCCCCTCTCTCGTGGATCTGGATCGGGGGCAACCGACGCCCCGATCCCGTCGCCCCCGACCCCGGCACGCCCGAACCCGCCGCCTCGTCCCTGCGCCCCGTCTACGCCGTCGTCTCGCCTCCTCACGTCCTCCTCGTCCCGAGCCGAGGCCGCCATTCCGGCGCCGCGCCCTCGACCCCGTCGCCCCGCCGCACTCGTCGCCGGCGACCCGAACGCCGCCCCCTTCCTCGTCCTCCTCCTCGAGCTCGAGACCGCTGCCCCGTTCCCTGCACCTTCCGTGAGCACCCCCCCTCTCTCCCCGTCCCCGTTGCCCGTTCCGGCCACCGCGCCGCCAAGCCCCGCCCCTGTGCGCTGCCGGCGTCGACTGCGCACGCAAGGCCGCACCCGCCTGCTCGACCCGCTCCTCACGCCCGGCCGTGCCCTATGCATGTGCACACTCGCCGCTGCCCCGTGCTGAAGCTCCGCATGCGCCGTGCTCGCCCACCGGTCGCCCGCGCCGTCCGCGGCTTGCGCGTGTCCGCCCCCTTGCTCGCGATGCTCCCCTCGCCCCGATCGCTGTTGCGTCCGCAGCCGCTCGCCGTCCCGCCATTTGCCCGCGCCGCGCCTTCGTTCCCTGCCCCGGCGCCACCCCGACGTGGCCTCGCCGCTGCCGCTGTAGTCCCAGGCGGCCGGGCTTGCCGTGCCCGTGGCCGGCGCCCCCTGCCCATCTGGGCATTTGCCAATCGGGCTGGGTGCCTGCGCCCGTAACCCGCGCGCCCGAATCGCTGTGGCCCTTTGGGCCACTGACATGGGGCCCCAGCCCCAGAACGTTTAAATAAAAAAAAGAATTAAAGAAATATAATAATAAAATTAATTAATTAATTAAATATTTAATTAAGGAAATAACTAAGTTAATTAATTATAATTAGATTAACCTAATCACTAATTAACCTAATTAACTGTTAGTTAATTAAAACAGAGTATGACGATCGGGACCCACCTGTCGGGTTGACCAAGTCAACTGCTGACGTCATGCTGACGTCATGATGACGTCAGCAGACACTATTCTGGATAATGTTGATTAAATTAAATAAATAAATCCTGAAAGTGATTTAAATCTTTTAGAATTAATATAAAATAAACCGTAGCTCGGATGGGAAAACTTTGTACATGAAAGTTGCTCAGAACGACGAGACGAATTCGGATACGCAGCCCGTTCGTCCGCCACGTGTCCCTAGCATAGTGAACCTGCAACATTTCACCTCCGGTTCATCTGTCCGAAAACGCGAAACACCGGGGATACTTTCTCGGATGTTATCCCCCTTCACCGGTATCACCTAATACCGCGTTAGGGCACCCCTAGCACCGTTACTTGCCTTGTCATGCATCGTTATGCATCTGTTTGCATTATATTTATTGTTTCTTCCCCCCTCTGCTTTCGCTAGACACCGAGACCGACGCCGCTGCTACCCAGTACGACTACGGAGTTGACGACCCCTCTCTCTTGCCAGAGCAACCAGGCAAGCCCCCCCCTTGATCACCAGATATCGCCTACTCTCCTCTTTACTGCTTGCATTAGAGTAGTGTAGCATGTTACTGCTTTCCGTTATTCCTATCCTGATGCATAGCCTGTCATTGTTACTACTGTTGTTACCATTACCTGCTATCCTACTGCTTAGTATAGAATGCTAGTGTTCCATCAGTGGCCCTACACTCTTGTCCGTCTGCCATGCTATACTACTGGGCCGTGATCACTCGGGAGGTGATCACGGGTATATTACTTACTTTCTACAGGATACATGTGGTGACTAAAGACGGGTCGGCTTGTGGAGCACCCGCGAGTGATTCACGGATTGGGGGCTGAAAGGACCTTTGTCCCAACGGCCCTCTGTGTGGATCTTTGAGGCGGAGCGACAGGGCAGGTTCCGACCACCTAGGAGAGAGGTGGGCCTGGCCCTGGTCGGCGTTCGCGGATACTTAACACGCTTAACGAGATCTGGGTATTTGATCTGAGTTTGGCCATTTGGTCTATACGCACTAACCATCTACGCGGGAGTAGTTATGGGTATCCCGGCGTCGTGGTATCAGCCGAAGCCTTCTTGACGTCAGCGACGGAGCGGCGCGCGCTGGATTGGACTGGAACGCCACTAGGCTAGGTCTGCTTCCGGCCGCCCACGCAACATGCATGTGTGCTAAGGGCGATGGGCCCAGACCCCTGTGCGCTTAGGTTTAGACCGGCATGCTGACCTCTCTGTTGTGCCTAGGTGGGGCTGCGACGTGTTGATCTTCCGAGGCCGGGCATGACCCAGGAAAGTGTGTCCGGCCAAATGGGATCGAGCGTGTTGGGGTATGTGGTGCACCCCTGCAGGGAAGTTAATCTATTCGAATAGCCGTGATCTTCGGTAACAGGACGACTTGGAGTTGTACCTTGACCTTATGACAACTAGAACCGGATACTTAATAAAACACACCCTTCCAAGTGCCAGATACAACCGGTGGTCGCTCTCTCTCAGGGATACGAGGAGGGGATCGCCGGGTAGGATTATTGCTATGCGATGATACTTGGAGGACTTCAGTCTACTCCCTTCTACATGCTACAAGACGGAGGCTGCCAGAAGCGTAGTCTTCGAAAGGATTAGCTATCCCCCTCTTATTCTGGCTTTCTGCAGTTCAGTCCACCGATATGGCCCTTTACACATTTACCCATGCATATGTAGTGTAGCTTCTTGCTTGCGAGTACTTTGGATGAGTACTCACGGTTGCTTTCTCCTTCTTTCCCTCTATCCCTTCTACCTGGTTGTCGCAACCAGATGTTGGAGCCCAGGAGCCAGACGCCACCGTCGACGACGACCCCTACTACACCGGAGGTGCCTACTACTACGTGATGCCCGCTGACGACGACCAGGAGTAGTTAGGAGGATCCCAGGCAGGAGGCCTGCGCCTCTTTCGATCTGTATCCCAGTTTGTGCTAGCCTTCTTAAGGCAAACTTGTTTAACTTATGTCTGTACTCAGATATTGTTGCTTCCGCTGACTCGTCTATGATCGAGCTCTTGTATTCGAGCCCTCGAGGCCCCTGGCTTGTAATATGATGCTTGTATGACTTATTTTTATTTGTAGAGTTGTGTTGTGATATCTTCCCGTGAGTCCCTGATCTTGATCGTACACGTTTGTGTGTATGATTAGTGTACGACTGAATCGGGGGCGTCACAGACATCAACTCCATATACAACAATCATACCATAGGCTAGCTTTAGGGTTTAGCCTCCTTGATCTCGTGGTAGATCTACTCTTGTACTACCCATATCATCAATATTAATCAAGCAGGAGTAGGGTATTACCTCCACCGAGAGGGCCCGAACCTGGGTAAAAACATCGTGTCCCTTGTCTCCTGTTACCATCCGGCCTTGACGCACAGTTCGGGACCCCCTACCCAAGATCCGCCAGTTTTGACACCGACATTGGTGCTTTCATCGAGAGTTCCTCTGTGCCGTCGCAATCAGGAAGGATGCCTCCTCCCGTCTTTAAAGACGGCGCCGTTGCTAAGGGAGCCTTGGCTATCGGCCAAACTCTCCAGCTAGGTGGTTTCCTCATGATCGCCTGTTCGGCTGTTGCGCCGACGGTGACCTCTCGGGTCATCAAAAGCAACCTACACGTCAGCTCGGAGCTCGTCGAGCAGCTAGATCCAATGGAGCTCTCTTCCGTAAACGAGCTCTTGGATCGCATCGCCGCCCTGGGGGTCGCTACGGATTACGACCAGGTTGGGCTTAAACCCGATCTAAGAGAAATTAACTCTCCCCAAGTCACCCACCACGTTGCCGTGGTAGAGGCGCAATGCGGCGACCCTTCATCTATTTTAAGGACTAGCTACGTCCGAATTCCCGACCCCTCCAAGCCGGATACCCGCTGAGGGGAGGATGTAACTCAAGGCCTGAGCTTAGGATCATGCAACGGGCTAGATTCATTGGACAACATCCAAGAATCCGAACTTCAGAGTTCGGAAACTCTTCGGCCTCCGAATCTTGGATTGGGTGAGGTTTCAGATTCAACGACACCCGCCCACCCGAACATAAGCGATCTCTCCCAAATCAGGCAGAGGCCCGAGGAAACAGTACATCATTACGGGGCCAGATTCCTCCTGGTTATGAACAGGATAAAGGATTGCCACGAGGGAGACGCAATCTCAATTTTCTGCAGTAATTGCATGGACGAGGGAATCCTTAACGCCGTAAGTCGTCGTGATATTACACACTTCGCTGACTTGGCGTCCATAGTACAAAAATACTGTGCAATGGAAAGCGCCTGGAAAACCGAAATAAAATTTTGGGATAATCCGGCCTTGAATAGTAATCCCGTCCGAACTAAGAGGGTGCATCATCATAGGACACCCGGGATAAACACCAAAAATCCAAAACCCTCTACAGGGCATGGAACCGTATTGGAAAGGTGGCTTGATGGACCCTGTAGAATTCACAGTACAGAGGACGCCACACCAACTCACAGCCTTAGAGCATGTTGGATACTCCGGCAGGTGGCCAAAATTGGTGAGGACCTCTTAATTCTGGAGGCTGCAGAAAGCCAGCCCGAGGACACCAGTACCATTCTCACAGTCTTCGAGACTTTCGCATCAAACAATATGCGAAAAAGAACACTCCGCAGCCTCGCTGAAGTCTATCAAGTTGCAACAATAAATCCATGGAGCCACGCTGCTATTACCTTCAACGCAAGTGATGAACCTAGATTCCGAACAGCCCGAGCACCAGCCGCATTGGTCCTCAGTCCCATAGTGGACGGCTTTCGCCTCACCAAGGTGCTCATGGATGGAGGCAGCGGACAGAACCTCATTTATGAGGAAACCCTTCAAAAAAATGGAAATAGACTGGAACCGCATCGAGCGAAGCAGCACAACCTTTAGAGGAATAATCCCCAGTCGGGAAGCGCGCTGCACAGGAAAAATCACACTAGATGTGGTGTTCGGCACGCCGGATAATTACAGGTCCAAAGAAGTCATGTTTCAGGTGGCCCCGTTCAAAAGCGGATATCACGCTTTACTGGGGCGGGAAGCATTCACAATCTTCCAAGCAATACCCCATTACGGGTACATGAAGCTTAAGATGCCCGGGCCGAACGGAATTATCACTCTAGCTAGTGATCCGGACATAGCACTCCGCGCCGAAAACAAGACGGTTGCATTAGCCCTTGAGGCACTATCTGAAGCCTTAGCGGCCGAGGAACTGACTGCGCTGCGCTCCACGGTTAACAGGGATGATGTGATACTCGACAAGAGATCCAAATCCACATCCTTCAAGCCAGCTGACGAAATAGTCAAATTCCAGGTCCATCCAACGGACCCCAATAAAACAGCTTCCATCGGGGCATGACTGAACCCTGATGTAGACGCCGCACTGCGAGAGTTCCTACGAGAGAACTGGGACATTTTCGCCTGGCACCCTTCAGACATGCCAGGAATCCCACGCAGGCTGGCCGAACACAGCTTAAATATCCTAAAAGGATTCAAACCTGTCAAACAAGCCCTTCGGCGTTTTTCCGAAACCAAGAGACAGGCTACGGGAGAGGAGCTAGCCAAGCTATTGGAGGCCAGATTCATTAGAGACATAAAACATCCGGACTGGCTAGCAAACCTGGTGATGGTACCAAAGAAGGACAAATCCTGGCGCCTGTGTGTCGATTTTAAAGACCTTAACAAGGCTTGCCCAAAGGATCCCTTCCCCCTCCCCCGTATCGATCAAATTATCAATGCCACCGCAGGACACGATTCGTTGTGTTTCCTCGACGCATACTCCGGTTACCATCAAATCAAGATGGCAGAATCAGACCAAGCCGCAACAGCAGTCATCACACCATACGGCCCATTCTGCTTCAACACAATGCCCTTCGGGCTGAAAAACACCGGCGCAACATATCAGCGCATGATCCAGACATGTCTGGCAAACCAGATCGGCAAAACAGTGGAGGCGTATGTGGATGATGTGGTCGTCAAATCAAGACATGTCGAATCTCTAGTAGACGACTTGAGGCTTGCATTCGATAACCTCCGAAAATATGACATCAAGCTCAACCCGGAAAAATGTGTCTTCGGCGTTCCAGCCGGAAAACTCTTGGGCTTCATTGTATCCGGTAGAGGAATTGAAGCAAATCCAGCCAAGATCCGAGCTTTGTCACAATTGGATATCCCAAAGGACCTTAAACAAATACAAAAATTAACCGGATGCGTGGCGGCTTTAAGCCGCTTCATCTCCCGCTTGGGAGAAAAGGCACTACCCCTCTATCGCCTCCTTCGGCGCATCGAACACTTCAAGTGGACGGATGCCGCCACGGCCGGACTTGATGAAATAAAAGCCATATTGGCAACAAACCCAGTCCTGGCCGCGCCGAACACCGGCGAACCAATGTTATTGTACATTGCAGCAACACATCAAGTTGTCAACGCAGTGCTCGTTGTCGAGTGGGAAACGGATGGACACAAATTCCCCCTTCAAAGGCCGGTCTACTAAGTGTCCACTCTCCTCACTCCATGCAAATCACAGTACCCGCATTATCAAAAGATTGCATACGCAGTTTTCATGGCATCCCGGAAGCTACGACACTACTTTCAAGAGTGTTCCATAACAGTAGCCTCGGAAGTACCACTCAAAGATATTATCAACAACCGTGATGCAACGGGCCGGATTGCAAAATGGGCCATCGAGCTTCTCCCGTTCGATATAACCTATAAGCCACGACGAGCTATTAAATCGCAAGTTTTGGCCGACTTCGTCGCAGAATGGACGGAGGCCGAGCTCCCTAAAGAGTACGGCACATACTCAAACTGGATTATGCATTTCGACGGCTCCAAAATGTTGGCCCGACTGGGGGCTGGCGTTGTCCTGACGCCCCCCATAGGAGACACAGTCCAATATGTGCTCCAGATCATGTACACGGATTCCAACAATGCAGCCGAATATGAAGCCCTCCTACATGGTCTCCGGATAGCAGTATCCATGGGTATCCAGCGCCTAGAGGTACGCGGGGATTCAAACCTCGCGATATCCCAAATAAATGGAGACTTCGATGCCAAGGACCCAAAAATGGCAGCTTACCGCAACGCCATCCTAAAAATGTCAGCTCGGTTCGAAGGGCTGGAGTTTCACCATATAGCCCGAGAAAACAATCAAGCAGCGGACGTCCTGGCACGCATCAGAGAAAAACGCGATGCAGTCCCCCCCAACATCTTTTTGGAAAGATTGTTCAAGCCATCCGTAGCATGGGAGGGGGAACCCGCAAATAACAGCCCGGACCCAGCCGCACCACTCGACGCCGAACAATCTAACATAATTGGAGGCTCTGCCAATGAAATTACACCTTCAGCCCATGTAATAATGGCGGTTATCGCCCCGTGGACAGAACCATTCCTAGCCTACCTTACTAGGCAGGAACTCCCGGAGGACCAAAACGAGGCCCGCTGCATAGTGCGGCGATCTAAAGCCTATAGAGTCCATGAGGGAGAGCTTTATAAGAAAAGCACTACCGGAGTCCTTCAAAGGTGCATCTCCGAAGAGGAAGGGCGGAACCTTCTGGCTGAAATTCATGCCGGACTCGGTGGTCACCACGCCGCTGCTCGGTCCCTTGTTAGCAAGGCTTTCCGTACAGGCTTTTATTGGCCGACGGCCCGGGCAGACGCTCAGGACCTAGTCCAACGATGCGTTGGTTGCCAACTTTTTTCCAACCAAAGCCATATGCCACCCACCGCACTCCAAACCATACCCATCACCTGGCCTTTTGCGGTCTAGGGGCTTGACATGGTCGGACCCCTTAAAGGTGGGACCCATAGGAAAAAAATACTTACTAGTGATGGTGGATAAGTTCACCAAATGGATAGAAGCCAAGCCTGTTAAAACGGCCGAATCCGGACCTGTGATAGACTTCATATCCGGGGTTGTACACCGTTATGGCGTCCCCCACAGCATCATAAATGATAAAGGTACAAACTTTACCGCCGACGAGGTAAAACTCTGGTGCAAAAACATGGGCATCAAGCTCGATTATGCTTCCGTCTATCACCCACAAACCAACGGCCAGGTCGAACGTGCAAATGGTCTTATCATGAGCGGCATTAAACCCAGACTGGTGCGGTCCCTTCAGGAATCTAACACGCACTGGGTAGAGGAGCTCGACTCCGTGCTATGGGGGCTGCGAACCACGGCAAATCGCACCACTGGATACACACCATTTTTTATGGTGTATGGCACAGAGGCAGTTCTGCCCTGCGACATAATTCATGACTCACCTAGAGTGCGCATGTACGAAGAAAGAGAAGCCGAGCTCGATCGGCAGGACAACTTGGACGCCTTGGAGGAGGAGCGTGACGTGGCAAAAGCCCGTTCCGCATTTTATCAACAGCAGGCCCGAAGATATCAAAGCAGAGAAGTACGGGCCAAAAATTACAATGTTGGCGAACTAGTTCTACGCCTGCCGAATAAGAAAAAGGACAAACTCAAGCCCAAGTGGGAAGGTCCATTCATAATCGACCAAGTCATGACTGGTGGGGCGTACCGCCGGCGAGATGCGTCGGATAACCGACTCGAGCCGAACCCGTGGAACGCCACCCGTCTCCGAAGATTCTATGCCTTAGCACCGGACTCTGTGTTTGTCTCCTTCCTCTATCCATTTTTTGCATTTTTCTGTCTTACATTTCTCTCCTTCCCCTTTTTTCTTTTATAGCCCTTAAAGGCTCATCTAGTGACGCGCCACTCGCGCTCATTAAACCTGGGGGCTTCTTTAACAGAAGCTTATTTATACGGGCTTCACGCCCAACACATGCGTCAAACTTCCGCATGTACCTTTTTCTTCACCATTATATGCATCGATATGACTTAAGTTTTGGCCAAGCTGAGTTGCCTGGCTCCTGTGCTTACCCCTACGTTCCTGATTGTTCGGCTAGGCGGTAAAGGGAGCACCTCTGCGATTGTTACTGCTGGGTCAGCCGGATGTGTACCTCAGACTGGGTGAAGCCGAAAGCTAGCGTTCTTAAGGGAATATTCGGTCGGTGAAATAAAATATGATGTTTTTACTCATTTTATGCGCCCCCAGATGCTTTTTTTACGTCTTTTCACGCAGTCCGGATATGCACTTTAGGGCATGCCTCCCAGCGAAAGGAACCCCTAACGAAACTATTCTCTCTGGAAGATGTTTCTTACTAACCATGTAATATAACATAACTAGTTGGGCACTTGTCTGATAAAGCACTAATGACCCCTACGCCTGGTCTCCACGCATACCCCGGTTCTTATATAACCGCTATGGTATTCGGACACACTCCGGACCGTCAGGTCCCGAGGTTGAAGCGAAAAGGTCGGCAACGACAAACGATCTACAATCCGGCTAGAAGGCATTACACATGTCAATTCAAAATTACATAGTCATTCTGACTGATTGTATTCCTCTTCTATACCATCTAACAGGCTGTCTAATTTACAGTCCTACTGGGAATACTTCGCGGCCAACTCTACTTGGCCGTATACTAAGCTTACAGGGATCTCCTTCCCGTCAGGCCCCACTGGTCCGACCTCGGCCATGTGGTTTGGGTCAGACTTCGTAAAACGGGTCTTCACCATGGCCCAGGCCTCCCTAGCGCCTTGTCGGCAGGTTGATATCTTCCACAACTAGAAGCGCCGTCGAGCTCCCTTCAGCTTCTCCGCAAGCTCTCCAAGGCCCTCGGGCATGGAGTGGGCAGGCCATAAGGCTTGGGCAACGCCTCGCATCGCCTGTCGAATTCGCTCGTGCAGTTGCAAGAGTTCGGGAAGAAGGTCACCCGTAGAACCGGGCATCTCCTCTGCAGGACGACCTGTGAGCATACCTACAGACATTACTCTGTTAGTCGACTTCCTCGCCGAACTCTTTTTACAAAGTTCGTTCAAGCACTTACTAAATATGCCGCGTCGAAGCCGCTGATTCTCCTTCGTGGAGTCCGACAGCTGGCCACGAACATCTTTCAGTTTGACGTCCAGCTTGGTGTTGGCATCCTGAAGATCATTCTTCTCTCGCCTCACCTTTGTCAACGTACTCTCACCGGCCTTTAGCCGGCGTAAGAGTTGTTTCTTTTCCGGATCGAGTCCGGCGCCATCTGCAATATGATTTGTCAGATTTGCATGCACACCGCACAATACTAATCTTTCGAAGTGTATCTTACCTGAGGGGGTCTCTTTGGGCTCCCCTGCTGCGGCTAATGCGGTCTCTAGTTGGGCCTTGCACTTTTCCAGCTCCTGGGACAGTACGGTATTCTTCTCTGTAAGAACCTGCATATTAAATGATCCTTAAATCAGTTGCTCTAACTGTTTCAAGTCTCGGGGGCTACTGGTATATATATATTTGACCAAAATTTTCTTACCCGTATGTCTTTTACATACTGCTCCGTGGCTCTGGCTAAACCATTTTGAGCGGCACGGAGGTACGCATCTCCCAAATTAAAGGCATCTAAAGCCTCTTGGGAGAAACAAGCATCGCGTAGAACTGTCCGGCGACGCCTGTGGTTCATGGCACTCTCCACTTCAAAATTTGTGGCAGACAGCCTATCCGCATCCTCTGTCGGAGGAGCGTCCGGTGCGTGCCTTGTGCTCGCCTCCGCTTCCTGGCCAGACGTTGGAGCCTGGCTGGTGGAGGCACGATTGGAAACCTCTCCGGATGTAGTCCGGTGAGGTCTCTTCATTCTGAAGATAGCACGAACGTTAATATGCCCTGACAGAATAACACCAGGGAAACAGAGGGTGCGCTATACCTTTGCGCCGGCATCTCAGTCCGGACTACATTCCTTTTTGCCCCACGGGGCCCTGCGGCCCCTCGTTGGCTAGCCGCCGCAGGTTCGGCCTCCTGCCTCGGAAATCTCCCCTGCAAAACACGGTTGTCGTCAGAAACACCGGAATACGTGAGAATGGAATCTCTCTCAAGGGAATGAGACTCCGGTTTCTGTCACCTGGGAGGCCGGGATTAACCCTGGGTAATCAGCCGTAATGGCTACCAAGGTATTGTCCTTGCTTAGCTGATGGAACACCCCGTCGATAAGCTCCACCGATATGTCCGGATCCTCTTCGGAGTCCAGATCGAGGAACCGTTCTGGGTCCTCGGGCTGTGGAGGGCGGCTGTTTATATCCTTTACCTCCCGTCCGAGTTCCTGCATTGAAGTCGTTAGACTACATATCTAACCGTGGGAGTATAAAACAAACGGGCAAGCGCAATTGTTCACTTACCCAACTTAGAGGATCGTACATAGTAAATCCGGCCTGCGGGTTGACGCGGAGGAATTCCTCCTTTTCTCCCTTGTACAAAGAGGATAAGATCTTTACTAGGGCGGCGGCTGAGGCCGGCCCCTTACGACCGTAACGGGTGGCGTCATCCTCCCCGTTGAAATCCCACATGGGGTGGCCTCTATATTGAAGCGGCTGCACCCCCCGCATAATGCATGCGGCCATGACTCCAATCATGGTTAGTCCGGAATGAGCCAACAGTCTTATCCGGCTCATTAGGTAAAGGACGTCTCTGTCGCTTTCTCTCTGAGAGCTCCGCGGACGCCAGCTCAAGCGTTTCTTCAATGGAGCACTGTTGAACTCAGGGAGACCGACCCGGATAGGGCCCGGTAGCGGGACATCATCTATGTAAAACCATTCCGAAGGCCAGTCCTCGGATGCCTTCTTTGGGGTTCCAGATAGGTATCCGGTCCCGGCGATGCGCCATACTTCGGCTCCGCCCACTTGGTATATAGACCCCTCTTGAGAACGGGGCACCAGGCAGAATAACCTCTTCCACAGCGCGAAATGAGCCTCAACGCCTAAAATAGCTCGCAAAGGGCGACGAAACCCGCAATATGTAATACGGAGGCGGGCGTGAGATTGTGCAGCTGGAGGCCGTAGAACTCTAGAAGCCCGCGGAGAAATGGATGAATTGGAAATCCCAGTCCCCTTATTAGATAGGGGACGAGGCACACCCGCTCTCCTTTAGAAGGATTGGGGGTGCTCTCCGCTTGTTTTCCGCCATTGTAGGTGGCGAGACCGGCTCGGACCAGGACCATGTATGCCTGGGGGAGAAATTCCTTGGCCTGAAGCGACACTAACTCGCTATGCGGGATGGTGCAACTCTCCCAGTCTCCGGGTTTGGGACCGGAGGGGCGAGGGGAGGAGCTGCGACGGCTGGTCATGTTGGAATGGACCTTTGCTGGAAGCGCTCTGATGATAACTCGCGGAGAGGAGAAGAGGTGGTTTGGACCTAAATCCCCATCCCGTTAAATAGGCGGCTCATTTATACGGCTAGGGGTGTGGATGTAAAAACGCCCTGGCTTTTCGCATTCGTTTGACACGTGGAAGACGGCCATTATTGGGCGTGGAAGCCGAGGAGCACTACATTACAAAAATCGGACATTATTCCTACAGGTACACAGGATTTGGAGAAGAACCCGCCTTGCAATGCCGAACAATCTGCGCGCCGGACTCGTCGTCATTGAAGCCTGGTTCGGGGGCTACTGAGGGAGTCCTCGATTAGGGGGTGTTCGGGTAGCCGGACTATACCTTCAGCCGGACTCCAGGACTATGAAGATACAAGATTGAAGACTTTGTCCCGTGTCCGGATGGGACTTTCCTTGGCGTGGAAGGCAAGCTTGGCGATGCGTATATTCAAGATCTCCTACCATTGTAACCGACTCTATGTAACCCTAACCCTATCCGGTGTCTATATAAACCGGAGGGTTGTAGTCCGTAGGACATCAACTCCATATACAACAATGATACCATAGGCTAGCTTTAGGGTTTAGCCTCCTTGATCTCGTGGTAGATCTACTCTTGTACTACCCATATCATCAATATTAATCAAGCAGGAGTAGGGTATTACCTCCATCGAGAGGGCCCGAACCTGGGTAAAAACATCGTGTCCCTTGTCTCCTGTTACCATCCGGCCTTGATGCACAGTTCGGGACCCCCTACCCGAGATCCGCCGGTTTTGACACCGACAGCAACCTTTGCCTGAGGCCTCGGTACTCCGCGGCTGCGCTTGCCCCCTTTGCACCAAAGAGGAAACCAGGACGCTGCTCGCGCTGGCGCACGCCTGGTGTCGATCGTCACGACTCACGTCACGAGAGCCTCATGAGGTTCGCCTCGCCTTGATATCTTCGCCCCTCGCGAGCCTACCTGACTGGACTGCTCGGGAGGAGGTATTGCACCATCCGCCTCGCGAGGCTTGGCTCCTCGCGAGGGTCTTGGATGCTTTGTTGGTGAAGATGGGCCGTACAACCCGCTGGCTCTGCCACGCTGCGGGCCATAGGCAGGAAAATCTAGGGACCCCCGTTCCCAGAACACCGACAGTAGCCCCCAGGCCCAAGGTGCGTGCGGGCTTGGCTTCGCGGCGAAGCCAAGGGTCAAGTTCGGAGCACCGCAGGCCCCAAAAGCCTGCGGCCTCGGTTGACGTGTGGCGATTGATAGGTCGTGGGCATCTCTGCTTCCCCACGCTGCCTCGACGACTGCACGACTTGACAAGTCCCTGCGGCATGCAAGGGAAACCATCACTACCTGCGATCGTGGGAGACGTCGGTTGACCTTCTCTTGCTATAAATGGGGAGGGGGGTAGAGCCCCCGCTGCCCGTCTCTTCCTCGCTTGCTTGCTTCTTCCTCCTTGCTCTACTGCTTGCTCCAATGGCGCCCATCAGAAGGTTGTCCGCCGAAGAGAAGGGGAAAGCCCCCCGGGATGTCCCGGAGCCACTCCCGCTGCTACCTCTTGAGCACTGCATTGGTTTTCCCCGAAGAGGAAGGGATGATGCAGCAAAGTAGCGTAAGTATTTCCCTCAGTTTTTGAGAACCAAGGTATCAATCCAGTAGGAGGCTACGCGTGAGTCCCTCGCACCTGCACAAAACAAATAAATCCTCGCAACCAACATAAATAGGGGTTGTCAATCCCTATAGGGCCACTTGCGAGAGTGAGATCTGATAGATATGATAAGATAATATTTTTGGTATTTTTATGATAAAGATGCAAAATAAAATAAAGGCAAAGTAAATAGCAAAGGAAATAACTAAGTAGTAGGAGATTAATATGATAAAGATAGACCCGGGGGCCATAGGTTTCACTAGTGGCTTCTCTCAAGAGCATAAGTATTCTACGGTGGGTGCACAAATTATTGTTGAGCAATTGACAAAATTGAGCATAGTTATGAGAATATCTAGGTATGATCATGTATATAGGCATCACGTCCGAGACAAGTAGACTGACTCCTGCCTGCATCTACTACTATTACTCCACTCATCGACCGCTATCCAGCATGCATCTAGAGTATTAAGTTAAAAACAGAGTAACGCCTTAAGCAAGATGACATGATGTAGAGGGATAGACTCATGCAATATGAAGAAAACCCCATCTTGTTATCCTCGGTGGCAACAATACAATACGTGCCTTGCTGCCCTTACTGTCACCGGGAAAGGACACCGCAAGATTGAACCGAAAGCTAAGCACTTCTCCCATTGCAAGAAAGATCAATCTAGTAGGCCAAACCAAACTGATAATTCGAAGAGACTTTGCAAAGATAACCAATCATACATAAAAGAATTTAGAGAAGATTCAAATATTATTCATAGATAGACTTGATCATAAACCCACAATTCATCGGTCTCAACAAACACACCGCAAAAAGAAGATTGCATCGAATAGATCTCCACAAGAGAGGGGGAGGACATTGTATTGAGATAAAAAAAGAGAGAAGAAGCCATCTAGCTACTAACTATGGACCCGTAGGTCTGAGGTGAACTACTCACACTTCCTCGGAGGGGCTATGGTGTTGATGTAGAAGCCCTTCCGTGATCGATGCCCCCTCCGGCGGAGCTCCGGAACAGGCCCCAAGATGGGATCTTGTGGATACAGAAAGTTACGGCGGTGGAATTAGGGTTTTGGCTCCTGTTCTAATTGTTTGGGGGTACGTGGATATATATAGGAGGAAGGAGTACGTCGGTGGAGCAACAGGCGGCCCATGAGGGTGGAGGGCGCGCCTGGTGGGGGTGGGCGCGCTCCCCTACCTCGTGGCCTCCTCTTTTCTTTCTTGACGTAGGGTCCAAGTCTCCCGGGTTTTGTTCGTTGAGAAAATCACGTTCCCGAAGGTTTCATTCCGTTCGGACTCCGTTTGATATTCCTTTTCTTCGAAACCCTAAAACAGGCAAAAAAAAGCAATTCTGGGCTGGGCCTCTGGTAAATAGGTTAGTCCCAAAAATAATATAAAAGTGGATAATAAATCCCAATAATGTCCAAAACAGTAGATAATATAGCATGGAGCAATCAAAAATTTGAGATACGTTGGAGACGTATCACCCGCCAAAGAAGAGGTCGATCCATCGCCGTGACAAAGCGGCGATGTGGTGGCGAGGCCTTTGTGCGAGCGGCCTCCACCGGGGTACCCACTACCCCTGTACGCCCAAGCCGTGGGCTCGGGAGGACGAACTGATGAGCGGCGCCACCCACGCCGCATCTGGGGTCGCCGCGCCACGGCGACGCGTGCCGTCCACGCCGTGGACTCCTCGCGCGAGTTGGTGCTGTGGGCGCCGACGCCTCCGAGCTCCTGGATCCGCTTCCCACGGTTCTTCTCCGACGTGATGCCGCCGAGGGGGCCTCTCGAGCTCTGGCTGCAGCATGCCGATTGCGGCGCTCCGGCGATCGGAGCGAAGATTGAAGCGGTCCCCACTGGCAAGTTGTTCATGACTCGCGGCTGGGGCGAGGTCGCACGGGTCTGTCGTGCGAGGGGCGCCCTCGCAATCCACTTTGAGCACGACGGCGCCTCCACGCTTTTCTTCAAGGTCTTCGACGCCAAGGGCACTGCCTGGAGTGCTGCTCCGGAGAGGAGCGTGAAGCTGTTGCGCGCTCCGCTCGCGACCACTCCAGCCGCAGCAGCCCTTGGGAGTCCAGCAGCTCTCCTGAGCTCTACGAGACTCCGGAGACGAGCGACGACAGCTACGTGCCCCCGAGATCTCGTCGCGCTCGGAGCAGGGCGGCGGCGTCCGGCCGCCGCCGCCGCCGATCTGGATGGGGCTGGCGCCGGCCTCTCGTGGCCCACTGTTGATGATGGCATCCGCCACGGGAGGATGTAGATAGGACCCCCCTTAGCATGAGCTTTGGTTTCCTGCGAAGAATAATGAATTACCCCGTGGGGGCATGTAAGGATCTGCAATGCCTTTGTACTTATCTTCCTTGTTATGAAGATTTGATGAACGCGTGTCCCGTTAAGGCTTGGTCCTCCTTTCTTTCCTCGCGATAGCTTGTTGCTCTACGCTGACGGGTCCCGGTCCCAAGGCGGCTACATCCATCACTGGTATGCCAGGTCGCGATGCCGTGGTCAAGGCTAGGAGGTGCGCGGCCCGAGGTCCAGTAAGAGCCCCTGAGGCGCGATGCTCAGGAGGTCCCCCTTAGCGCCCAAGCGGCCATGGTAAGGAAAGAAAGGAAGATGACTTGGCCGCAATGGGGTTGCGGCATGGTGTGAGCGGCTACTAGGCCCAAATATTTAGCTGATCCGAGGGTGGGACTTATCTTGCTAACTTCGCGGTGATTCCTGGTGTTGCGCTCGGGCTACGCACCAACTTACGCAGCATAGCTAGGCCGGTCCGTACGATTTTTCCTTCTCCCGAGCTTTTCTTAATGCTCTACATCCTCAGGTCCTGGCCCTCGAGCGAGATCAGCCGCCACTGGTATGCCAGGTCGCGATGCCGTGGTCAAGGCCAGGGGGTGAGGGCTGGAGAGCCAGTAAGAGCTCCTGAGTCGCGATGCTCAGGAGCCCCCCTTTTAACGCGCAAGCGAATAGCACGAGAGAAAAAGAAGACTCGCGGTGCCACCTGCTATCCTTCCCGCAGGGTCCCTGTGGACAGGCACAATAAGAAACACGGTTTGCCGTTACTGCCGCCTGCCTGCCGCTGGTTGGTCCGGATGAAGTGAAGGCACTAAGGGCCTGGTGAGGTGACGTGGATGGCGCATGCCGCAAGACAGAGCTCGACCACTCAGATTTGTCGATCATGGCAGGGACGGACCCATGCACCAGCGCCGTGCGTGTGTAGAGGCCCTGAGGGAGGCGATGATCAAGCAGGTGAGAGCAGTTGGCAGGTTAAGCAGGAAGAGCAGATCGACTGGGATAAATTGTGACGCCCCGAGACCGATGTGCCAGGTGTCGTCCAGTTATTCACTGTTGTTGCCTTGTCATTGCTTGCGTGTCATGCATTGCATATCATGTCATCATGTGCATTTCATTTGCATACATGTTCGTCTCATGCATCCGAGCATTTTCCCCGTTGTCCGTTTTGCATTCCGGCGCTCCTATCTCCTCCGGTGGTCATTTCTACCTTCCTTTCGTATGTGGGGGTTAAACATTTCCGGATTGGACCGAGACTTGTCATGCGACCTTGGTTTACTACCGGTAGACCGCCTGTCAAGTTTCGTACCATTTGGACTTCGTTTGATACTCCAACGGTTAACCGAGGGACCGGAAAGGCCTCGTGTGTGTTGTAGACCAACATCCCTCCAAAGTGGCCCAAAACCCACCTAAACCTCCTCCATCCTCTCGGTCGTTCGATCACGATCGCGTGGCCGAAAACCGCACCTCATTTGGACTCTCCTAGATCCCTCTACCTATAAATATGTGCAACCCTTCCAAATTCGCGGCGAAACCCTAAAAATTCCTTCCCTCGCGCCGCTAGACGCGTCCTCACCGCGCCGGACAATGTCCGCTCCGCCGGCCACCTCACCTCCACCAATCAGAGGACGCCACCTCAGCTCCGCTGCCGACTCCAGCGAATCCGCTGCCGCCATGTGTCGCCCGCGCCCCCCCTCTCTCTCCTCCCGCGCCCGCCGCGGCCCGCGGAACCCGGATCGGGCCCGCGCAGGCCCAGAGCCGCCGCGGCCCGCGCGCCAGGCGCCCCCGCTCGTCGGACCTCTCCGCCGCCGCCTCTCTCTCGCCGGAACTCCTCGGCATCCGCGCCCCCCGCCATGCCCGCGCGCCACCGCGCCTCACAATCGCCGGAACTGCCGCCCCGCCGCCGGAAAGAGCTTCTCCGGCCAGCGCGCCGAAGCCGGCCGGCTCCCGCGCCCCGAGGCCGCCGCCCGCCCAGCCGGCGCCCTGCTCCTCCGCCGCCATCGCCGCTCCCCGCGCCAGCGTACGTCGCCGGAGTTCACGCCACCTCGCCGGAGATTCGGTCCGGCCAGATCTGGACCGGGGTGGACCAGATCCACCAGCCCCTCCATCCAAACGCCTCCCCGCGTCCCGGATCTCGCCATCCCGCACCACCTCGTCCGCCCGTTGACTTTTCCGAAGGTATAATTTCTACTAAGTCCCCGAGATTTCCAGATTCAAATGGCCATGTTCATCATGTCGTAACTTTGCATCCATAGCTCCGATTCATGCATATATCATATCAAAGTGTTTGTCTCAGAGAGTACATCATTTCATCCCATTGCATCATTTTCATTTGAGTTCATCTTGATGCCCGAAATGCTGTTGGAAGAGAGCTATTTGAGTTAACTGGCAGATCTGCTGCTCCAATTAGCTATTTGTCATTTTTGCCATGATTATTGTGTGCAAGATATGCCCCGGAGCTCTACATGAGTTTTGTTATATGCCATGCCACCTTTCTAGAGGTGCAATCCATGTATTTTTGTGATAAGTGTGGTGACTAGCACAAGCTTGCAAAGTGGTGCATTCGTTAATGCTGATTTCAGGGACTTAGCAATTCCACTAAGCCCTTGATATGTTTTTATCAATATGCCATATGTTCATGTTGTTTCCTAGTGATCCGTGCCTCTTTTGAGGATGTTCAGTAAGGATATTTTGTTAATCTTGTAGTGCTCTATCCATCCATGTCTTTGTTTGAAATTATGGAGCGCCCTAGCTTGAGTCAATCGAGCTCTACTTTTGCTATTTCGTGAATCTGGGCAGATTGTCTACTTGTTAGCGATTTTGCCGAGGATGTTGTAGTTGATCCGTGCATGCTATGTTATTGTTCTTGCCATGTCTAGCTTGTATAATGTGTATTCTTGATGGGTGTATGCTTATATTGTCATGCCTTGCTCTGTAGTGAGTGTTTCGAGCTCGTAAACATGCCTACTTGATATCTGATTTGCATGCTCCATTTTTTCTCTAAGTCTGTAACCTGATTATGTTTTTGCCATGTTCACATGCTTGCAACTGTATTTTCTGATCCCTTTTAGCTCAAGGTCACTAAGGGACTTTTGTTAAGCTCTTTGAGTAGCTTCATGCCATGCCTTGCTTTGCCATGTTAAGTTCCTGTAGCATATAGTTTTCATGCTCCAAAGTGTGCTACCTGATCTGAAATTCCAGACTAGTGTTAATTTCACTAAGTCTGAAACCTGTTTATCAATTGGACTTTTGCCATGCTTGTTTGAACCGGTTAATGAATGAATTGGCCATAGCTCAGTGTTCATCTTTTGTCAAGCATTATGAGTGGATCCCTGCCATGTATTTTGTTTCCATGTTTGGGTGCTGTAGCATAATTATCTCGATGCATTTAGATGGCTACTTGCTGTTTATCGCAGACCATGGCCATATTTGAATTGCTTGCCATTTCTAAACCGTGCATCCGATTCCAGCGATCTTTATATCGATTTCAACTGAAATTACCTCACCTTTCCAGTGGCACTCTTGGATTTCCAAGTTGAGGCCAGGTTCTTTCTTTCCCTTGCTAATCATGCATATGCATTGCATACCGCTTCCCGCATATCATACCATGTTCATGTGTGGTTTGTTTACTATGTTGTGTGCTTCTTTCCGGTGTTTGCCTCTTCGGGTTGGTTCCGGTAATGTCGCGTTTTTGAGGACCCGTTCGTCTATGTTCGTTTATCTTCTTCATGGACTCGTTCTTCTTCCTTGCGGGATTTCAGGCAAGATGACCATACCCTCGAAATCACTTCTATCTTTGCTTGCTTAGTTGCTCGCTCTTTTGCTATGCCTATGCTGCGATACCTACCACTTGCTTATCATGCCTCCCACATTGTTAAACCAAGCCTCTAACCCACCTTGTCCTAGCAAACTATTGTTTGTCTATGTTACCCCTTTGCTCAGCCCCTCTTATAGCGTTGTTAGTTGCAGGTGAAGATTGAAGTTTGTTCCTTGTTGGAACATGGAGATGTTGTTCCTTGTTGGAACATGTTTACTTGTTGGGATATCACAATATCTCTTATTTAATTAATGCATCTATACACTTGGTAAAGGGTGGAAGGCTCGGCCTTATGCCTGGTGTTTTGTTCCACTCTTGCCGCCCTAGTTTCCGTCATATCAGTGTTATGTTCCCGGATTTTGCGTTCCTTACGCGGTTGGGTAATAATGGGAACCCCTTGACAGTTCGCCTTGAATAAAACTCTTCCAGCAATGCCCAACATTGGTTTTACCATTCGCCACCTAGCCTTTTCTTTTCCCTTGGGGGTCGCGCGCCCAAGGGTCATCATTATTTTAAACCCCCGGGCCAGTGCTCCTTTGAGTGTTGGTCCAACCTGTCAGCTGCCGATGGCCACCAGGGGCAACTCTGGGCTGGCCTACCCGTACCTTGGACAATCTGAGTGTGCCCTGAGAAAGAGATATGTGCAGCTCCTATCGGGATTTGTCGGCACATTTGGGCGGTGTTGCTGGTTTAGTTTTACCTTGTCGAAATGTCTTGTAACTGGGATTCCGAGTCTGATCGGGTCTTCCCGCTAGAAGGAATATCCTTCGTTGACCGTGAGAGCTTGTTATGGGCTAAGTTGGGACACCCCTACAGGGGTTTGAACTTTTGAAAGCCGTGCTCGCGGTTATGGGCAGATGGGAATTTGTTAACGTCCGGTTGTAGAAAACCTGAAGTTGATCTTAATTAAAATACATCAACCGCGTGTGTAACCGTGATGGTCTCTTTCTGGAAGAGTCCGAGAAGTGAACACGGTGTTGGAGTTATGCTTGACGTAGGTTGTTCTAGGATCACTTCTTGATCATAGTTTTTCTCGATCGTGCTTTGCCTTCTCTTCTCGCTCTCATTTGCGTATGTTAGCCACCATATATGCTAGTCGCTTGCTGCAGCTCCACCTCATACCTTTACCTTACCCATAAGCTTAAATAGTCTTGATCGTGAGGGTGTGAGATTGCTGAGTCCCCGTGACTCATAGATACTTCCAAAACCAGTTTGCAGGTGCCGATGTTCCCGAGTAGGTGGCGCAACCGAGCTCAAGGAGGAGCTCGATGAAGATCTTGTCCTTTGTGTTGATTCGTTTCAGTCGATCAGTAGTGGAGCCCAGTTGGGGTCGATCGGGGATCTGTGTAGCATTTGGGGTAGTCTTCTTTTATTTTGGTTCCGTAGTCGGACCTTGATTGTATCTGGATGATGTAATGCTTTATTCATGTAATTGTGTGAAGTGGCGATTGTAAGCCAACTATGTATCTTTTCCCTTATTGTATTACATGGGTTGTTTGCGAAGATTACCTCACTTGCGACATTGCTTTCAATGCGGTTATGCCTCTAAGTCGTGCTTCGACACGTGGGAGATATAGCCGCATCGAGGGCGTTACATAAATGCAGGAAGATACATGCCACTGGGTCTGGCCCGAGTGGCGTGGGGATGATGCAGCCCGAGGGGCGCCCCAACAAGGTAAGGTAGAGACATAAGCAGAAGGGATCCATGCCACATGGACGGACCCACGTGGCCTTGGAATAATGCAGCCCGGGGGGCGCTCCCAGCTTAAATGAACTTGGAAGATGTCACCTGGTTCTGTAGACGAAGTAGAGTTGGTGCAGCTGAAGCCACACGTTGAAGGAACAACTCCTCATGAGCCACAAGGACCTTGATCCTCGGGAGGCTCTGGGGGCTCAGGAGGTTCCCTGAAGACCGTTGCCATCTCCTCCAGAACGGCGTGGAACCTGGCCTCCTGAGCCGCCAGGACCTGCCGCACATTGCGCTGATAGGCCGACGCCACGCTCGGCAAGCCGAAGGGCATGCAAACGCGGCTGTGTGGCAGACCCTCACAGCGGCCCGCACGTGATGGCCAGAAGCGTTCCTGAGATGCGGCCCTGTTGAGCCCTGGGATGTTGATGCAGGCGCGCAGCTCAGCACCCTCGCCTGGATGGTGAGCCACACTCCGTGAGCGGCTGTCGCCGCGCATGGCTCTTGCGTCTTGTAGCTCTTGGGTGGCCTTGGTGATGAACTCCTGGGTAGTGGGCACTCCTTGCCCTGTGCTCTCCTGACGGAAGCGTGCCGTGAAGCATGCTTCCAAGTGGTGCCCAAGCGCCTCCCTCGTGAGGTTGGCAAGGTCTGAGGCTCTCCAGAAGAGAGCCCCGGAGCCCTGCCCGAGGAGGGTGTGGGATTGAAAGTATGTCTAGAGGGGGGGGGGTGATTAGACTACTTGACCAAATAAAAATCTAGCCTTTTCCCAATTTTAGTTCTTGGCAGATTTTAGCTATCTTAGCACAAGTCAAGCAATCTCCACACAATTCAAGAAAGCATGCAAAAGAGTATATGAGCAGCGGAAAGTAAAGCATGCAACTTGCAAGAATGTAAAGGGAAGGGTTTGGAGGATTCAAACGCAATTGGAGACATGGATGTTTTTGTCATGGTTCCGATAGGTGGTGCTATCGTACATCCACGTTGATGGAGACTTCAACCCACGGAGGGTAACGGTTGCGCGAGTCCACGGAGGGCTCCACCCACGAAGGGCCCACGAAGAAGCAACCTTGTCTATTCCATCATGGCCATCGCCCACGAAGGACTTGCCTCACTAGCGGTAGATCTTCACAAAGTAGGCGATCTCCTTGCCCTTACAAACTTCTTGGTTCAACTCCACAATCTTGTCGGAGGCTCCCAAGTGACACCTAGCCAATCTAGGAGACACCACTCTCCAAGAAGTAACAAATGGTGTGTTGATGATGAACTCCTTGCTCTTGTGCTTCAAATGATAGTCTCCCCAACACTCAACTCTCTCTCACAGGATTTGGATTTGGTGGAAAGAAGATTTGAGTGGAAAGCAACTTGGGGAAGGCTAGAGATCAAGATTCATATGGTTGGAATGGAATATCTTGACCTCAACACAAGTGTAGGTGGTTCTCTCTCAGAAAATGTGTATTGGAAGTGTAGGTATGTTCTGATGGCTCTCTCCACGAATGAAGAGTGGGTGGAGGGGTATATCTAGCCTCCACACAGAATGTAACCGTTACACACAATTTTCCAAACTCGGTGGGACTGAATGGTTAAACTCGGTCGGACCGATTCAGCAAACCTAGTGACCGTTAGGATTTTCGGTGGGACTGAGATGCAACTCGGTAGGACCGATATGGTTAGGGTTAGGGCATAACGTAATCTCGGTGTGACCGATTACACAAACTCGGTGGGACCAATTTTGGTAATAAGCTAACCAGAGAGTTAGTCAGGTAAACTCGGTGGGACCGATTCGCTCATCTCGGTGAGACCGAAATGTTACAAAAGGGAAACAGAGAGTTTACATTGCAATCTCGGTGGGACCGATCGCTCATCTCGGTAAGAACGAAATGTTACAAAGGGAAACAGAGAGATTACAATCCCATCTCGGTGAGGCCAAGATCCCTATTGGTGAGACCGATTTGCCTAGGGTTTGTGGCAGTGGCTATGACATTTGAAACTCGGTGGCGCTGGATAGAAAGAATCGGTGGGGCCGAGTTTTACTTTTGGTTTAGGTCATATGTGGATGTGGGAAGGTAGTTGAGGGTTTTGGAGCATATCACTAAGCACTTTGAGCAAGCAAGCCATTAAGCAACACCTCATCCCTCCTTGATAGTATTGGCTTTTCCTATAGACTCAATGTGATCTTGGATCACTAAAATATAAAATGTAGAGTCTTGATCTTGAAGCTTGAGCCAAACTTTTTGTCCTTAAAATTTTGAGGGATCCACTTTCCTCATCCATGCCATGCCATTCATTGAGCTTTTCCTGAAATATTAATCTTGGAATAATGTTAGCTCAATGAGCTATATGTTGTTAGGAATTACCAAAACCACCCAGGGATAGTTGCACTTACAGAGGGTGTCGGGCGCGCTTTCCTATGCGGTGGAGGGAGGCGCCCCTGGAGCGGGCGCTGATCCTGACGAGGCTCCTAATGTGACACCATTTTCTTGGGGTCCTGCGCGGCGTGGCAGCTTCTTCTTGGGGATGGTCTCCGGAGGGCCTTCACTTCTGCTGTCAGGGTTGTCGATTGCTGCGGCTTGGAAGGCACGCTCAAGGGAGCACAACGCATCCCTTTCTTCACATGGGACCGTGATGATTCCCCCGCTTCCTGGCATCTTGAGAACATTGTAGCCGTGGTGAGTGACTGCCATGAACTTGGCCAGGGCTGGATACTCGAGGATGGCATTGTACGCCAGGCAGATGTGCGTGACATCGAAGTCGATGAGCTCGGTGCGGTAGTTCTTGCGCTCCCCGAAGGTGACAGGCAGGCGGACTTGCCCTATCGGTGTGGTGGAACCGTCAGTCACTCTAGAGAAAGGCTTGGTTGGCCGGAGCTGCTCATAGGGCACTTGGAGGTTGTCGAACGTGTCGACGGATAGGACATTGAGCCCTGCGCCGCCATCGATGAGAGTCTTGGTGACTTGCACATTGCTGATGACTGGGGAGCACAACATAGGGAGTGTGCCGGCGGTGGCTGCGCACTTGAGCTGATCCGCCGAATTGAAGGTGACGGCGCATTGGGACCACCTGAGCGGGCGCGTGGCCTCGAGCTTGGGGAGCGCCGCGTTCACCTCGCGAGCGAACTGTTTGAAGATGCGCTGAGAGGCTGGGGCCTGAGCACCGCCCAAGATGCAAGCGATCGCACGTGGCTCCTGGAAGCCCCCTCGTCCTGGTGGTGGTCGTCGTTCCTTCTTGGCGGTGGCAACGGGGGAAGACCGGCGTTGCCCTGGGCGCGATCCTCATGAGGCGGGTCCCTCCAGGCGCCCTCGCGATGTTGGTTCTACCAGCGGTCCTCACGAGGCCGGTCGCGCCACTCCTGGCACGGGCCACGGTCGTCCCAGCGTCCGCCTCCGCGTCCTCCTCCACGGCCGTAGCCCCGGTCATTGCGCTCGGGGCGTGACCGAAGCGTCCTTCCCGTATGGCTCTGAGCTCTTGACAGTTGCTGGTGTTGTGGGTGTTCAGGTTGTGGAAGGCGCAGAATGGACGGCCATTCTTGGACGACACGGGCTGATCTCTGCCTTGCTTGGTGTCGGGCTCCGCTGCGAGCACCACTGCCTCTTTGCGCTTCACATCCTTGGCCTTGGCCTTCTTCTCCTCCACTCCTGCAGCTGGAAGCTCAAGGAGAGAGAGGCGCCCCTCCTCAGCTCTTGCGCACTTCGTCTCCAGGTTAAACAGTTCTTGAGATGTGCAAAGCTCCTTATGGATAGCCAGCTCTTCCTTCATCTTGACGTCCCGGACGCCGTCGGAAAACGCGGAGATGATGGCTTCGTCCGTGACCTTGGGGATCTTGAGGCGGGTTCTGTTGAAGCACTGGATGTACTTTTGGAGAGTCTCTCCTGGCTGTTGCTTGATGCGGCGTAGATCGCCCGCGGCCGGTGGGCGGTCGTGAGTGCCTTGGAAGTTGGTGATGAAGTGGTCATGCATCTCGTCCCAGGAGGAGATCGAGCCGTGCTGCAGGTTCAGGAGCCAGGAGCGGGCCCCATCCTTGAGAGCCATGGGAAACCAGTTCGCCATGACTTTTTCGTCACCGTTGGCCGCTTCGATGCTCAACTCATAGAGCTGCAGGAACTCCACGGGGTCGGCGGTGCCGTCGTATCGGGGAGGCAGATCTGGCTTGAACTTGCGTGGCCAGGCAACGCTACGCAGCTCAGGGGTGAAGGCGCGACAGCCGACCGTGGTTGCCGGGGCCCGCTTCAGAGGCGGAGCTTGGTCTTGGCGAGGTCCGCGCTGCGCCACTGCAGGTGGCATGCGGTCTTGACAAGGTGGCACGGGGAGCGCCGGTGCAGCTTCTCGCGGCTACGGGATTTCTTGGCAGCTCCTTTCTTCACGCGCGGGCGCCGGGCGCGGTGGATCATGCCGCAGAGGCGCGCGCCTTGGTGCCAAGGCACCGTCTTGGGGTCGAGGCGGTGGAGGCACGCCATGAGCCCCGTCGCCTGCGGCTGGTTGAGGGGGAGGCAGAGAGTGGGACGGCGCCGGAGAGCCCCCTGCGGCACGGACGAGCTCGACGACGCGGTCGAGCTACTCCTCATAGAGGTCGTCGACAGGGCGGTAACGTAGGAGCTCGTTCGCCGCGATGAGCACGGCCCGTGCCTCCATGGGAGCGTGGTGCGCGTGAGACAAAGAACCAGTAGGGGTGAGTGATGGAGTAGCGGTGCGGTCGTCCTGTCGCACCGAAGGATGCTGCGAGGACGCCTGCTGCTCGTTCCCCACCAGGACGGTGGCAGCGTTGGCGGCGGGAGACGGAGAATGAGAGGCGGCTCACCGACGGGAGCCATCTGAGCGACACGGGCGGCGAGGGCATCCCTACGCTCAGCTCGAGCACGACGAGCGTCCGACATGGAGACGACGGAGTGACGGACTGACGGAAAGGAAGCTACGACGCAGCCCTACCTGGCGCGACAAATGTCGGATGTGGGGCTCCGGCTAACCCTTAAGGTTCAAGCACTGGGGTGCACGCGAAGTCTTTCCCTCTTACCGATCTATGCTCTAGCTCGCTAAGATCTTGCGGACGAACTCGACGAACTCACAACACAGAAAGACACGGGGTTTATACTGGTTCGGGCCACCATTGTGGTGTAATACCCTACTCCAGTGTGGTGGTGGTGGATTGCCTCTTGGGCTGATGATGAACAATACAAGGAAAGAACAGCCTCCTGAGGTTGAGGTGTTCTTGAGCTCGGCGAGCTTGTGCGTATGGGGGTGGTCTGAATGATCCGTCTCTTTCTCTCCAGTCTCCATTTGTCCCCCCTCTCTATGGTGGTGGTTAGTCCTATTTATAGAGACCCTGGTCCTCTTCCCAAATATCGAGCGGGAAGGGAGCCAACAATGGCAGGCTAATTTGAAGGGGGACAACTAGTACAAGTTGTCGTGGGTTTGTCACGGCAGATGTCCTCGTGAAAGGACTTAGTCGTGGAGCCATCGCTACGGGTTAGCTTAAAGGGGTTAAATCGGACAAGGGACACGAGGGATTTTATACTAGTTCGGCCCCTTCGTTGAAGGTAAAAGCCTACGTCTAGTTGTGATTGGTATTGCTAGGGTTTCGATGACCAGGGAGAGAATCCGCTTTGCCTGGCTCTCGAGTTGTTGTCTGTTGTCCTCAAACCGCGGCCGGGTCGTCCCTTTATATACACAGGTTGACGCCCGCCGGTTTACAGAGTCCCGAGGCCGGATCATAGATGTGTCTGGCTCGGTCTCTATTCCTCTAACTTATAATACAAGTTACATGACAGAGTCGGTTTACATCTACAGGCTTTAACCCGCCTTTGGGCCTTGGGCCTTCGTAAAGCACCACCGTCTTCATGTCTTCATGGGCTTCTATCTTTACAGAGCTAACCCGGCCATACTGAGCTGGTTTATCTCCAGTACTCATATCCCCAACATTAGGCCCCAGATTGATTTGAACTTGTTCATGTCAATCCTCAACACTTTAGAAAAAATCTTGCCCTGTCACCTTTATATAATCCTGGTAAACCGCCGTGATGTCATCCTTTAATTCTGTAGTAAACCGCCTTGACGTCATCTATTTGTTGAAGTCGAAGATTCCCTTCATTAATGTATATCCAACCATCAAGGCGACACCTTTATTAACTATCCATTTTTGAGCTCCTCGATTCCCGCACTTGTCGCTTTATCGTTTCGCCTTATAAATAGGACCACGGGTCCTTCTCCTTTTTCCCCTTCGTCTCCTCACTTCTTCTTCCTCCTCACGCATCTCTGCACATGAGCGCCGCCGCCGTCGTCGAGCTTCGCTTCTGCCTCTTCATTGGCCGCTGCATCAACCTGATTGCACCAGAAAGCTGCCGCGTGCCTCCGTTGCTTCAACAGTCGCTGTAAGTTCTTTCCCTCCCCCTTTGTAGATCTGTCTAGGATTTCCTTGTTCTTCGCAGTTCACCGAAGTTCCTCAAGGCTCCGGTGCGGCTTTTCCCTGTACCTCCTTAGTCCAAGAATAAAGAACCTCTTAGCTCGATATATTCCGCGTAATGGTTTATCTTCCGCTACCACAACAAACCCTTGCGTGCATAAGAACTGATCTGAACCTTTACGAACTGCTTCGGGACCAACCCTTTTAGGTCAAAATATTTTTGCTTTCCTGTCTTTCGGTAGATCCAAAATATCCATGTCCCCTTGTGGAACCTGTTTTACCTTACTTCGTCATTCTTGCCTTAGATCTGTATCCTCTTTATCACTTCGGTGATTTACCTTTGTAAAAGCAATCTATCACATACCATTAGCCCCCTGGTAAACCGGACAAGCCTTTTAGCTCTATTGTTATACTCCAGTTTAACAACATGTGCATACCCTTGTTCTGATATTGCCTTGTCATTCATTATTGCATCAGCCTTCGGTTTACGAATTTACATACCTGTATGTCTTTGCTCCGTCACATCTTACGTATCACCATGAATGATTTGTAAACCGGTATTTTTCTTTCAGCTTTTCGTTTGTAATGGCCAAACAATTTTCTGCCTGCAACTGGGTTCCTTCCCGGGTTACCGAAGAATAGCTGAATGGAATGGTCAACATTGGTACCTTACCGAAAAAGAATGAGATCCGATGGCGAGCTCCTGGATCGGATAATCCTCCTAGCCCAAAGCAGGGTGAGGTAGTGATATTTGTTGACCATATAGGCCGTGGTTTCAAACCGCCCGGGTCAAAGTTTTTCCGGGATGTACTTGCCAGTTTCCAGCTCCACCCTCAAGATATTGGACCTAACTTAGTTTCCAATATATGCAACTTCCAAGTCTTCTGTGAGGTGTATCTACAGGAAGAACCAACTGCCGAGTTGTTCCAGGATTTTTTCCATCTGAACCGGTGCACTGAATTTGTAGACGGACCCAACACTGAACTTGGGGGTGTCTCAATCCAAAAAAGAAAAGAGGTCGAATTTCCTCATGCCAAGCTGCACAGCCACCCCAAAGATTGGAACCAAACTTGGTTCTACTGTAAAGATACCTCTCCTAAAGACGAGAACCCTCTGCTGGGCTACCGTGCCCATCGGCTCTCCAACACTCATCCTCTGCCACAATGCTTAAGTGCTGCAGAACGGGCCTTATATGCCCCTCAACTCGCCAAGCTCCGAGCCTTTATGGCCAATGGTTTAACATGCGTCGACTTTGTGCGTTGCTGGATATCCTGGAGCATCTTGCCATTAAGCCGCCGCTCCGGTTTAATGTGTGAGTACACTGGTGAAGT